>NC_142382.1:3407500-3512500 GCF_059441005.1 Hippichthys cyanospilos
TATTTTAGTATTTGAATTGTTTCAAATTTTGGCTAAGGATCGGCGAGTATCGGACACAAAGTATCGGTTCGATACTTGGCCGTATTTCAAGGTATCGGTACTTGTGATGGACGTTGATGCTAGTACCAGTTACTGTTTCTTTAAAATATATAAAAAGTACAAGTGGTATCAGGACTTGGTATTGGTCAACTCAAGAATCGAGTATCGAACTGATATTGCTTGAAAAAAAGTGGTATCGAACATCCAAATGTATGTATTTTTTCCAAAGAATGAAAATATGATTTTTTTTTTTTTCTCCTCACAGAGTTCTTTCTCCTTCTCCAGCAGAGTGAAGGTGAGGGCGGGATGTCGCAGGATGAGCTCCCGGGCGGTGGCCAGGCCCACGATACCGGCGCCAACCACGGCCACATCGCACGTACTGGAAGACAATAGGTCCATTAGTCCATAAATGAGAGGTGTCCCCTACGCATTTGCGTGTTGACAAAGCGGTTCAACGTCCCGACGTCCGGCGTAACCGCGGCGACCTTTGAAACTGACGGGGGAGCGCCGTGCAACCAAATATACGTTTAACCTCCACGGTACATAACGCTCGCCTCAAATTTGACCCGTTTGGAAAAATCCTATATGTCTTTCTTTCGTCCTGAAATGTTAGCGCTCTGGAGCGAGCAAAGCAATGTTACAAGGGGGAATTTGAAATTAGGGGACGACCGATTCGACCGAATTGAGCTCCCGATTTGATTGGCTAATTTATTTATTTTTAAGATGACAGTTGTTGTGAGAGACCAAAAAAACAAAAAAACAAACAACTTATTTTTGGGGTTGGAGGTGCACATGCTCCAATTGTTGTAAAGGTGCCAAAAAATGACTTATTCTTTTCATTAAATATTTTTTAAATTAAGCGCTGATTTATCAAGTTATCAAATGTATATTTTGGCAAAACAAAACATACAAAACACACTTTCCCAAAGTGTAAAACACTAATAAAGGATGAATGATCAATTTAATTATGTCAGCCAGACGTACTTTTACGTTTTTAAGTATCCAGACGTTCAATCCCAGGCACTTAATGGGCATTTTACAAATTTGTGCTGTTCTTATTTATTTTGTAATTGCCAGTCTGCCATTTTTTTTTCTAAACTGAATGTATTTTACCCATGCAAATACAAATTTCGACTGGTTATTGGCAAAACAACACACCTTTCATTTACTGCATAGTCTTCGAGTCATTCGTGTGCAAAACGGACATCCGACCGTCGCAGAATGAGTTGATACAGTTTTGAAAAACTGACAATCATACTCTGGGTATTTCATTTCATAGTTTGTGCGCATGTAAAATGAACAAGGATGAAGTGTGTGCTTACATAAGCAGACTATTGTACTCTTGAAGTTCTGCACAGGATGTTCCACAATGAAAAGGGTCACAAACCACAAATGTTGAAAGCCTAAAATAACAGCTCCAATTTTATGACCTCATGAGAATAAACTATAAAAAAAAAAAATTGACATGTTGCGTGTTAGGCAAGCAGTTAGTAGAACTGTGAAAGGGTGGGGTTATTGTTTATTCATGAGCATTTAAAGTATGTAATTACAAATGAATAAAAGTTCACGAATCGTTATTATTTTGTTACTATTGTCTTGAACGCACCTCAAAAGCTAACCTTAAATTGGACATGGGGGGGGGGGGGGGGGGGGGGGGGTTACGCCCCCCTCTGCATGCTACAGTACAGTGCTGTTGTCAAGGGGCTATTACATAACCGTCCTGCCCCGAGAGCCAACTGATACTCAACTAATATGAAACACATGCTCGTGTTGTTTTTTAAAAAGCGTATTAAGGAAAAAAAAATACATATACATATCAAAGAATATTTGGACTTTTGCAGACTAGGTTATTTGTTCGACCTGCTATAAAACGCCCTTCAAAGTGCAAACCAGTGTAGCATAATGTGAAGCAACGTAGATTAAAAAAAAAGAATAAAAATCAGAAATAACAGTAAATAAAGTGTTTTTTTAACTCTTACCTGTGCGCGTGTCTCGTGCAGGTGTCATGTAGCAAAGTAGCGTTAGCAGCCTTTAAAGAGGCTCTCGTGCCCACGATACGAAACATGGCAACTTCTCGCCTAAGTATTGCATAAAAAAAAGAAAAAGAAAAAAAAAGGACAAAGCTAAAAGTGTTTCCAACGATCGTTCCGCCTTCTCTTGTCACTTTCCTCCTCCTCTTCCCCTCTCGGGTCATCGGTGGACCGGGGCAACATCCCCCATGAAACCTAAAACCGACTTCAACTCTCGCGAGATCTTCCCACTGCTAAACAGCCAATGAGAAGGTGAGTCTTCGGAGACGTCACAACTGACAAAATGGCCGCGGTTGACAGGTAAACAAACCCGATAAGCTTGAAGGGTAAGGAACAAAAACCTTCACGTTTTTGGACTCTTTTAGAAAGTTTTGTGGATATTTTCAAAATGGATTAAATGTGTTAATATTTCAGATGAAGATTCTTGTAAAGGCGGTGCAGTCTGCCGTAAAGCAAAAGGAGACGAGCCGGAGACATTTCTGGGGTTGGCTTAATGCTGTTTTCAACAAGTACTTATATTTATGTCATTCATGTATTTCGGTTAGTACGTGTATTTTTTTAATTAATCTGCAGATGATTAAAGACTGTATAAAATATTAAAATGCCTCGGAAATGGTCAATCGAATGCGTCATGCTGTGGCGTTGAATGCATTCATGCTTTTGTACTTTGTTTTCTTGCTACATCACGGTTCGATTATCGCGGCTTTTCATCCGAGGTGGAAATCTCGTTTTTTTCCCCCAATATATTTCTATTGGAAAGTAAAACAACCTTTTGCGGTGTTTGATTCAATTCTATTTAGTATTTCATGCTTAAAAATAGTGAATTTAGTTGAAAATAGCGTTAAGAACCCACATGACCTCATTTTCTAGCTCCCTTGTAAAATTAGCCTTTTCACCCCAATTTAGCTTGAATTTTGAAGCATCTAACAACATAAACTAAAGGTCATTTTTCCTGGACTGACGGAACTTGGTGGTTTTTTTCCAGGGTGGACTACGAGCGCATCAAGACAGTGGGCCCCGACCGGGCGGCGTCCGAGTGGTTGCTGAGGTGCGGCGCCAAGGTGCGCTTTCTGGGATTGGATCGCTGGCACGGGGATTATAACGCGCTGCCCACCGGGCCCCTGGGGCGCTTCAAGATCCAGGCCATCGACGCTACCGACTCCTGCATCATGTACCGAGGCTTCGACCATCTCGGTTTGACGCATGCTCTGTTATAGTCAAAAGTTTGGAAACACCTTCACATTTATTTATTTTTTTTATTTAAAAAATTCCCCGAATTGTAGCATGATCGCAAGCGAACGACATTTTGAAGGATTACTGATGGAATTTTTGCGCAGAGGGTTTGCAGCACGTGGAGGAGGTGAAGCTCCGCAAGTGCATATACATCGAGGACGCATGTTTGGAGCGGCTCAGCTCGCTGGAGAATCTACAGCGTAGCCTTTTTATTTTGGAGGTGGTGTCATGCGGGAACGTCACCGACAAGGGCCTCCTCGCCCTGCACAAACTCAGGCAGGTCTTGATTTTTATTTGCCACCGAGAAGATTGCATTTTGGACTGATTGTGCATGAAAATATGTATTTCATGATTTTAAAGGGACACTTTATTAATTTTGCCATTTTCAGGCTTCAAAAGTGAATATTTTGTCTGCCATTAATTTTAGAGTATTTTTTTATGCACAGTTAATACATTTGAAAACACACTTCTTCTCGCTGTCTTCTGAAAATAACATCACATGTGCTCAAGGCTCAGATAACGACCAATCACAGTATGCCTCTTTACTATGTTTGGTCATGTGACCGTCGCAAGCTGAGCAATCGTGATTTTGTTTTTCTGTCAAAATATATATGTGATATTTTAGTTGAAATAACTAATGTTGAAATATTCTTTAGAAAATGTTATTTTAAGGCTTGGTTATGTGGCAATTTAGAGTTAGTATAATGATGTCATTTTACGCTTAAAAACAGCTTTTAAGGCGCTTTTTATTTTTTTTCCCTTAGGAATCTAGAGTACCTGTTCGTCAGCGACCTGCCTGGTGTCAAAGACAAACAGAGCACGATGGAACGTTTAAAGACGGCGCTCCCGCGCCTCGATGTTCACGTGGACCTGGACTAAGAAAAACAAAACAACAACCAAGCACTTTACTGATGACGTCAATTTATTTCATCATCAACATCAGTCCTGTTAGCTTTACACCGCCGAGGCTCGTTTATGTTTCTACTCATCTGCAAAAAAAAAAAAAAAAATGCCTACTTGTGTGTCTGTTGTAAAGTTAAACAAATACTAAAGGAAAACATATTTGAAAAAAAAAAGTTCTCTGTGATTCATACAGATCAGCGAATAAAATTTCCATCCATTTCTGTAAGAACTGATTGTTTGCAGGTAAGTGCTTCATCTCAACACTGCCCCTACTACCACTGCAGGTTCCTGGTGGTACTGCAACATTTGACCCATAACTAACTGGAACATAAAGGAGCCTTTAACTCATTCAATCCCAAAACGTTTATTGCGTTTATTTTTATTTTTTCTTATTTACATTCAATCCCAGGTACCTGTTTACATTTCAAGTGTTTGGCTAAAAATCTTGAGTCGAAACTAAATTAGGAACTACATTATTTATTGTAGGCAATTAGGTCCTAATTACTTCAGCAATTTTGTACCTAATAGATTTATGATCGATTTTTAAAGTTTAATCCAGTGCTAAAGGTAATTAAGTACTAAAGTAATGAATTACTGTTGTACCTTATGGTACTAAAGTTATCATTACTTAAGTATGAAAGTCATCAATGTAGAACCTAAAAGACTAAAATTATTAGGTACTAAAGAAATTGAAAATTTTAATTGAGTACTTTAGTACTTAATTCATTTGTGCCAGCCATTTTTAGACCTTTCTTTAGCCAAACATATAAAAAAGTAGTTAAACTTGACTTAAAAGTAAAAAAATGTCTTTGGGATTGACTGAGTTAATTGGGGCACTCATATTTTAACGATTAATTTGGCATTCCCGCAAGGAGATGGCCGCGAACGTTCGTAGCACCAACGTGGCGATCGTCTCGACTTCGTTATTATTATCGCGTTGCTCATTTCAATAAATATAAAAAAATAGTAGCTTCCTACTTGACTTGCGATGCAGAAGATTTGGCAAAACCTTCCATGCGGTCTACGAGCGGAGCGCGGGGTCGCGTGCCGCTCCTTGTCCTCCGTCATCTAACGCTTGCAAAACGATCATGCTAAAATGAGGAGAAGACACGGACGGATGTCAGAGGCTTAGCCCCGGCTAAGCTTGGCTTGGCTTCCTGAGTCTTGTTGCTGTCCGCGGGCCGTGACGGCTTTCTAAATGTTGGGCAGGTGGTAGTTGAACTTGCTGAGGTTGTGGAAGTACTTCTTGGTGTCCGTCGCGGGGAACATGCTGCTGCCCGTCAGCTGAGGCAAACACTGACGACAGCAACGAACCATCGCACGTTAACCACCGGATTTTTTTTAATTGAATATTCATGATTTCCTTTTAAACTCTTGATTTGTGTTGGCATTGATCTAAATAGTCTTTCAATGTCATCAAGAGATATTTTTTCTCCCCCGTTCTTCAGATAGAACTTTCCACTAATCATCATTGTTCTTCTGATTGTCTATTAAAAAAAATTGTCTGGCTTATGTGATTGTTTTGTTGACATTCCCTTTAGCGCAGCTCCATCTAGTGGATGCAAAATGCAACCCCAGCCACTACTGTAGCTTCTATTCTATGCGCCTTATGTATGAAAACCAATTTCGAAAAGGCCATTCATTGAAGGTGCACCTTATAATCCGGTGCACTTTATAGTGCGGAAAATACGGTAGTTGATTAGTTTCTTTGCATCCCGAATTGGTGATTAAACGTTATTTCAGAACAATATTGTTTTGATCAGAAGCTGGGAGAAACAGCTGCAATAAAGACACGCTTCCGGCAAGAACTTCAAAATAAAAGCACGCCATTGAGATTTTTTCTGCCATTCACGTGAATCAACATGTATGCCGGGCAAGTTAAAAGAAACAAAAAATGCCTTGAGAATTTTCGTTTGAGCCCTACAATTAATTAAAAAAAAAATCACATTCTTGAATTGATTTCAGTAGAAAATACTCCAGTGACATTCGAATTATATTCGAAGCATTGCACTTAAGAAATCTCGTCAATGTTTTCTCACTACTGAAAAGAATTTTCGGCTAAATATACTATTGTACGTAGGCAAGATCTCTGTTTTGTCTTTAGTTAGAGAGCGTGACTCACCCCGGCGGGCAGGTGTTTGCGCGGCAGGCGGGCCCTTCTGTTGCCGTGGCGATCGTGGCCCACGTTGGCGTTGGCCTGGTTCTTGCGTCTCAGGCTGTCAAAGTAGGGATGCTGCAGCAGCTGCTCGCACGGAAGACGCTCGCCCGGGTTCATGCGAAGACAAGCCTGAAAACATTCATCAACAATTTGAAGTATTATTCATGTCCTTCAACCAGCATGTTTACTTGACTTGAAGGAATATAAGCAAAATAACATACTTATATTTATAACACATATATTAGGTTATAAAATAGGGTTAAACATAGCAAAACGATATCAAAATAGGCGAATAAATCAAAGAAGCGTAATGTAATCAAATCAAAATCAAACCCGCTAATGCTAACGTTGACATTACCTTCATGAGACTGAGCGTATGGTGGGAAAGGTTGGGATATTTCAGCTCCAGAGGTTCCTAACAGAAAAAAATAATACGCTAACAAAAGGTGCCCGGTGGAATCGAATGTGAGAGGTTCTAAGGCTCCGGACCATCTGTTGAGGTTCTGGGATGGAGAGGCCGTGGAAGAATTGATTGGTGCTGAAAACCTGCTGATGGCGACAGATCAGATCTCCTGCAACGTATTGTTGTGGAAGAGAAAACAAAAAACAAATTTGATAGCATAAGAAATGTATTCAGGAATAGTTCGTGTGTACTAAATACACAATATTTGCATTTTTCTTTTAATGTAATGAATACATTTTATATATAGGGTATGTGGTTATGTGAATAATTTCCACATTGTACTGTAAACTTATTTTGTAATATTTGTATTTTAATCGGAGTAAAAAATGCATTTTCTTTTCATTTTTTTCCTCAAATTTTTTTTAATACAGCGCACAGTGAAAAAATCCATTCAAAGTATTTATATTTTTGTCCTCAAAATTAACTTTTTAAATGTTTATATTTTGTAATTGACCTTTTATTTCTCAAGGATTCACATTATAACTCAAACTTTTTTTTTACAAATAAAAATCTAAAACTAACACTAAAACCAATAAACACTTAAAATATTTTTAACCAAAAAAACAACTAACAAACCCACTGCAAATTAAAACGAGCTACACATTGTAAACAAAAGTGAAAAAGACGTTAAAACGCCAAAATTTTTTTTTTTTTTTAAAAATCAGCAAATCTGACCGAGTGTCTTGCGGATCAGGTAGAGCTGGTCCATGTCGGACTTGCCAGGCCACAGCGGAACGCCGGAGAGGAGCTCGGCAAAGACGCAGCCGACGGCCCAAATGTCCACGGGGGGACCGTACTGCGTGTCCCCCACCAGCAGTTCGGGGGCGCGGTACCAGCGCGTGGCCACGTAGTCCGTGTACGAGTCGCACGGCCCCGCTGCGTGGCAAAAGGAACGAGTGTGTCAATCCTAAAGTAGGCTCCTCAGTCAGCTTTATGATGTGGATGAAGCTTTATGATGTGAAATGAGTTTCATTTCACAGCTGTGCATTTACAAGTTAATTACTTGAAGTTCTTAACCTCTTCATGTGTTTGAGACTACTGTATTTGAATGTGATTTTCAAAAATTGCCTTTATGATGTGGATGATGCGTTCCGACCAGGAATGACTTTACCTTCACGGCAGCGTATTTTCAAATTATTTCTTTCTATTTCAAATAAATTTCTTGACCTCTTAATGTGTGCGACACCATCTGAATTCATTGGTGTTTTAAAATTGTAACCCTATGATGTGGATGATCCTTATTGACGCGGAATGTTTTCACTTCACGGCTGTGGGTTTTCAAGTGAATATCTTAAAATTTTCAACCTCGTGTTTGAGACCATTTGATTTTTAAGGTGTTTTCAAACATTACTGTTAATGATGCGGATAACGCTTTATGACATGGAATGACTTTCAATTCACTGCTGTGCATTTTCACTTGCGGTTTTTAACCTATTCATGTGTGTGAAATGTGTGTCGTGTTTTGAATGTGAAAGGTGTTGCCAGGAAACCTGATTTAGATGATGACTTATGATCTGGAATAACTTTCACTTCACGGTTGTACATTATCAACAGCTTGAAATTCTTGATATTGACAAATTCAAAGGCGTTTCCATACTTCTGACTGGTATGTTTGGTTAAAGTTAGCTGTAAAGTGGCGCTTACTGAGAATCCTGGCAAAGCCAAAGTCGCACAATTTGATGACGTGCTGTTTGGTGATGAGAATGTTCTCGGGCTTCACGTCTCTGTGGATACACTGGCCAAGGTCAGCGTAGGGCGCGCAGTAAAAAAGAGGCCCCGAGGTCAGCGGTTTGTGCCGACGTATCGAGAGGGGAAAAGGAATGCTCGTTAAAGGAGGGAAAAAAATGGTGTAAAATCTCACGGGCTCTTTAGACTTACGTTGTGCTTGTGGCAAAAGTTGACCGCTTGAAGCGTCTGCCATGTGATGCTCTTCACCAGATGCTCAGGAACGCTGCACACAACAATGATAAAGGCTTGCAGCAACGTATTACTATTTGAGTCTGTATAAAAAGTCTACACACCCCTGCTAAATTACGAGGTATGACTGCTGAATCAATGAGAAGAGCTCAACTTTTTAATTTTAGGAAACAATCTGTTGTTGTCGGCTGTGAGAGCAGTGGGTTGTAGAATAATTATGTAATAAATATACTCTTTGCCAATAGGTGGCAGCACTGGTTTCCTTTTACACAAACGCAACTTGAGGCTTCTGGATCCCAAAGTTATGTAACTTGCGCATCTTGCTAAGCTACATGCTAAAGGTTAAATTGAATCATAAAGAAGCTCTGGTAGCAGAATTCTTCAAAAATGTTCTGATAGTTACGTGGCATTTGGTATGATTGCTAGCATGCTAAGCTACATGGTAAAAGTTACATTGACCCTTTGTTATGTTTACATACTGTACATATAAAGAAGTTATGCTAGCAGAATTCTACAAATTGTTCTCTCTGAGCTTTTTGTGTGATTGCTAGCATGCTAATTCTTAAAGGGCGTTATTTGATTTTTGTTGATAAACCTTTGATCAGAATGACTTTATTTTGTTAATAATGGTGACAAAGTTTCAAATTTAAAAAATTTCGGCTAGTGATGAGCCTTAAGATTTTTCCGAATTAAAAAAAACAAAACAAAACAAAACTGTGCTTATGTTAAAAAATGGTTAAATAAAAAACACTTGTTTACACGCTCCATAAAAAGACCAAGATAAATTATTTCTTCCGGTATTATATTGAAGTAATTTTTGTACATGACTCAAATAAAAATATTACACTTAAGAAAAATCCTCAATTTACATTCTCATCCCGTTCAATCATAGACCTGCGATCTACTGCTAGCAACCACTAGAGGTCACTGTGAAAGGGTGCGATGACTCCGCCGACACCTTTAGCAAATAATATGGATTTATTGCCGCGCTCCACACGCAGCTGTGTTGGCTCACGGGCGGCCATCTTTGCCGCGTCGCCATAGAAACTCCCACCACGTGACTCGCGATTCGTACGAAGGCCCGCCCATCCCGAAAAGGCGGCTGACGGCGCCCCGCCGACACAAAGCGCCGCCGCAGACATTCTCCAAAGGGCGGGTTAGCTTCCCCGGGTAACGGCCCACACAAAGGCGCTAACATACAGTATGTCACAGGGAGATAATCCAATGTACACAGAGCCGTACTGCCGCAGCTTCGTGGTTAGCCGCTTGTCAAAATACACCTGGGGCATGATTAAAACAAAAAAAAATATCCATCATCGTTAGTCCGTCATTTTTTTTCAAGCCAGAAGAAATTGTAATCATCGGACGGCCAGTCCTTCAGTATATTTTAGCTCAACTTTCCGCCGCCACTAGAGGGCGAGATTTGACAATTTTTTTTTTTTCCTGGTCCGTCATTCGTCAGGCGTTGGTGTCCTTCTGTCTGCACTTCACTAATTATTGTTTCTGTGTTAGTACTTCCACGAAAGCAAAGCCAGCTAAGTTTTTTTTTCCCAAAATGTTATAACAGTCCAAAAAAGTTGGTTGAAATCATTTTATTTTAAAGCAAACTTAAATTTCAGATCTTGTGCAAAAAAAAAACAATTTATCTATACCGAGTGCATGACTTAAATTAAATGTAAGTAACTATTTTAAACACAACTAAAAACAACCACCAATCCAGAATTCTGTCACTTGTGCAAAAACCTTGAATTTACAATTGAGTTATTTTTCAAATCGCCTCTTTGCCACTGACCCTTGGGGGTGTCGATCCAGCTCGTGCAGCACCGTGTGGTCGCAGTACTCGAAGACCAAGTGAAGTTTCCTCTTACGGCGAAACACCTCGATCAGATTCACCAGGTTGCTGTGTTTCAGTTGCTGCACGGGCACAAACAAACACAAATCCACGTTTGTCCGGCTGTATTTGCGAGGACATCCGGTGACATCATGCAAGCCATCAGGAATGACTGCCTAACCCTAACTTCAACACAGTTCAAAGCTAGAATCTAAAAGCAAGTCTTGACCCTCAAAAAGGTTTGAACAAATGAGGACATTTCGGCCGGTCCTCACTCCAAAATGTCCTCATTTTGTCAGTAGAAAACACAAAACGGTTCTCACAAGTATAGCCACACACACACACACACACACACACACACACACACACATTCAGAGGATCATGGGTGAGGGTCCTGGAATAAAATATCCACCTCCCTAGCACTAAATCCAAAGTGTTAATAGGCGGCCATAAAGCTGGCGTTGCCCCCGGTAACAACCCCCGCCCCCCAGGGTCCTGCTGTATTTATGGGCTGCCACTCCCACCCGCCACCGCTTGACTAATTAAGCAGAGCGGCGGACACTTGGACTCAATACGAGGCGACGGGCACGCTTCCAAATTGGACAGTTTCAAATGGGATTGGAAGCCGCACATCACTCGCTTTGCGCTGGAATGCAATGCTTTATGAATGAAATATCCAGTTAAAAAAATTGACTTTTTTTCCCTGAAAACTATTAATATGATTATATAACAGAAAAACACTTTTTTTTTCATGTGTAGGCCACATCAGACTATAAGATGCAAGTTGTAACATCAAATATTTACGCAAGATGGTAAAAGGAAGTTTTTCACATTTTGTTTTTATCTATTTATATATATATACATTTTATATATATGACCGAAGACGCCTGCATTTGGAAAAATAAAAGCAGCACCATCATATTTTCAACATAACGCGACACCCAAATTGTTGGAATACTGCACCAACACGACAGTAACACACCTGTTGTTTTTACAAGGGGAGAGTGCCCTCTGGTGGTGGGTAAAATAGCAGTTCAAAATATTATATATTATATCATTAATTATACTTCAATAGTATCTTCTTTCGTCTCTTTTGTTTGCAGAGATTGTCACTGACTTCACAGCTCTGCATTTTCAAGTTACTATTTTGAATTTCTTAATCGTTTAATGTGTTTGAGACCAGTGTTTAAAGACTTTAGCTTTATGATGTGGATGATCCTTTTGGAATGATTTTCACATCACAGCTGTGCATTTCAAGCGCTAATAGCTTGAATTTATTGATCTCTTAAAAGTGTTAGAAACCATTTGAATTTGAAGGTGTTTCCAAAATATTCTATGATGCGGATGACGCTTTATGACTTGGAATGATTTTCGCTTCACAGTTGTGCGTTTTCAAGAGCTAATAGCTTGAATTTCTTGACCTCAATGTGTTTGAGACCATTTGAAGATATTTTCAAATCTTTTTCTCGTTATAATCTGAAGTGACTTTCACTTTCAAGTTAAAGTTTGATTTCCTTGACCGATTTGAAGTGTTTTTACATTTTTTATGAGAACATTTATGAACGAATCTAAATACTAATATTGGCTAATTATTATGCTCATTTGAAAAAAAAAAAACAATGAAAAAAAATTGATTTACAGCCAAGGGAAAAAAAATATTGACTAGGCACTTCATTTGATACACCAAACATTTATAGATTAGAATTTTAGCATTGGACGTCAATGGATTATACCTAGTCCCATTTAAAAAAAATCTTTGACGATCTTTGACGTCTACAGCCGTCAACGGCAGTAAACGAGTTAAAAGCAAATCCGATTCTGAATAATATTGAAGTATGCGCGTGTGTTGACCTTAAGCATCCTGATCTCCCTGAGCGCAATCTTTCTGATGGTGGGGTCGTCCTCGGATTCCACAAATTTCTTGATGGCGACGATCTGTCCCGAGTCTCTGTTGCGACATTTGAAGACCACGCCGTACGAACCCTCGCCGATCTTGCCCATCTTCTCATACTTTTCCATCCTTCGGCGCAAAACATCCGCAAATCAAAACAAAACAAAAAAAAAAGGCTCTGGGACACAAAAGAAGACAATTTATTAGGTACGTAGACATGTATGATGGATTGTAAAAAAATAAGTCATGTTACGAAAATAGCTGTATGTGGTAAAATGGGAAATTTACAAAATTTAAAGTTGTAATGTTGAACTAAAGTCACATTTTTTGTGAAAGTCGTTGATGTAAGGAAAACTAATGGTGGTTTTATGAAAATGAAATAGAAATATTAGGTGAAGTCACTGAAAAACTATTTGAATTTCAGCAAAACAACAAAAAGGTCAGATCGTTTACAAAAACATTAAAAAAAAAGTCTTACAAAAAGTCAAGAATTAAAGGCTCAATTTAAGTTGTATCATGAGGAAATAGCCAGAATTTTCCCAATTTATAGCTGTGCAAATGTATTGTTACTTTTACCCTGATTGCACTCGTAAATTTTACATAAAAGTCAAATGAACAAGAGGAAAAAATGTCAAAGTTACATCAAAGTAAAACATGTTCCTTGAAGAGGTAGAAAAAAAATCTCAGGGTTTCGTGGGCATCCAATCATGGCGCAGCACCATTGGTAAACAACGCAGCCGACAAAATAAAACGTTTAGTGAAACACCGCAAAAACATAGAATATTATAACGATAAAAACATATCACTTACTTTTTAGAGGTGACGAAGACAAAAAAAAAAAATCTCCTGAGATGTTTTGTTGGGAGAGAAACTCAAGAGGCTTCCTCCTCTCTGAGGCTCAGATGTGATGTGTGGCAGAGGAAAAAAAAAAACCCTAACATCTCACACACATGCACATTCGCGCGCACACACAGACACACAAACACGAATGAGCACACACATTCACACACACACCCTTTACAAGACAAACATCCACTCACACCTTCACAATAAAACACTGCCATTACACTCATGTGTCAAACAAAGAGTACTGTGCAAAAGACATGTAACAGCGCTAAAGTTCTCAGGGTGGGATTTGGATTTACCATGTGTCAAGAGAAGGTGAATACAAAATTTTAAGATTACCATGTGTCAAGTGAAAACTGATCAGGAAAGAAGGGGTGTTTAGTTGGTACACTAATTTTTATTCACCAACAAGGAATTAGTGCCTTTACAAGGAATACAAACACGTAATTTACCATGTGTCAAATGAAGAAGATAGACCAGGAGAGAAGGGGTATTTAGTAGGTACGCTAATTTTAATTCAGCATGTGTCAAATGGTGGTCAATCAGGGAACACGGGGCGTTACACGGAATACTAACATGTAATTTACCATGTGTACCAAAATTGTCAATAGGAGGGGTATTACAGTGTGTACTAGATTCTCTTTTACCATGGGTCAAATGAAGGGCACAGGGGTATTACAAGAAATGAAAGATTGTAGCATACTGTTCTTTATTCGCCATGTGTCAAAGTTAAATGAAAGTACAGGATGTTTTTCACTAAAATACCGACATTTTTTATTTTTACCATGTGTCAAATAACAAAGACAATCCAGGATATTACAGTGCTTACATATATATGACTTACAGTGACCTTAATGACATTTTTGTTGCGAGGATGTTACTATGTCAAAGTCATTTAATTAGATTTAAATTTCACAAATTTACCATGTGTCAGATCAGTGACAACAGGTACATTTTACCTTTATTCTGAAAGTGAAGGCACAACCGTTCCAGTCACCTACGCCCATAAACATGGCCAGCTTGACACATCTTCCTGGGCTACTCGCCAGTCGCCGTAGCAACAGCCGGGGAGGCGAAAAGAAAGAACTCTGTGAATTTATTCGCCTGAAAGCTGCAACAATGAAGACATTTAAAAGCAGTTACAGACAAAACAACAAATAAAACTAAACGACTAGATTGTACCTTTTATGTCCTGGTAGTAGGGCCTTCCTGTTTGGAGGAGGTCGGTCTGCGGCATATTCCAAAAGGTCGCGTCACACTGAGACCAATTAGTGCCGCTCGGGGGCATCGGCAGAAGAGTGGCAGCCTAAACGGGGGAATTAATGGAAACTAATACTCACACGTCCGCTCATCAACACAAACATGCAAAATAACAGCAAGTTGTTGACACATTACATCATATTAAACACAAAAATAAAAGACAGTCTATACGTTTTTTTGTTGGTGGGAAAAAAAAAATATATATATACATACATATACACACACACACACACACATACAAAAGGCACACACAAAACTCCAAACAAAACTAAAAATAAAAAGATAAACCCTATGAATGACTGACGGTTAAATGGTCAGTTTGCTATAGCGATAGTTAGTTTGATGAATGCAAAATGTTGTTGTCCAACACACATACACAAATAACAGCTTTTTTATTTAAAAAAAAAAAAAAAAGCAAATAGGTTGACACAAGCACATTGTCCCTCATGTTGTTTTAAATTACAAAAAATGTACAAAAGTGCATACATGGTGCAAATAAGAATTTAAAAGTCTATAAAAGAGTAAAAGCAGAGAGAGGTGGGGTAACACATTTGTACATTATTTTCAAGGTTTAAAAAGGATGGCTGCCTTTATGTTACAACGCAAGAAGAACCCAAAAGCTGCTCAGAAGGCTGCTGGTTATTAGGTAGTCCGACATACCAGAGGTTAATATTAATAATCATAATAAATATTGCTTAAATAACGCGCGTGCGGCTCAGGTGGTTGAGTTGCTTTGCTCGCGTTGGATTGCAGAAGCTCCAAGCCTCGGGGCGTTTAAGGTCTCCCAAAAAGATTCTCACCAGCTTTTAATGGCACTTAATGATACCTCCAAATTAGCGGATGTAAAATGCACAGTATTTGTTTAAAAAAAAAAAAGTTATTTGTGACCTGCAGTGATGAACGTTCCTGTCGGCCCTCATGAGAGTCCGATGAGCTGAGCAGCTGGTCAGCTCAACAGAAACAACAAAAATTTCTTCCTGGGTGATTTGGGAGGGAAAAAAAAAAAGGTCTGGTTCCACCTGGTGGATCAGTAACTGTTCTCGTGACCTGCCAAGATATAGAGGTTGCTCAGCGCGGTAGGGTTATCCGTCGGCCGGCTCTCCAGAACCACAACCCTGAAGGAAAAAAAAACACGAATTAGAACACAACACTTTTTACAGCGCTGCCCATAAAAGAAGTGTGCTAATTGTGGTGGCGTGTAGGCCTAAGTCAGCTTGTGAACTTCACGGTTTTTGAGGTAGTGAAGCCCAGTTCCAAATCAATACTACACACCAAAGCCTATTTTTCACCATGTCGCTGGTCCGTGTGAAAGGCACCATCAAGACAGAATGGGGGTACTAACATGGACGGTGACCAACTGAGGGCCCTTTTGAACCCTAAAACCATCATTTTCATTTTCTTGCTATTCTGTGTAATGACACGGTGACAAAATGGGAGACGGTCTGGACATTTTCTGCCACCCGAGGCGGTATCAGGAAACCCCTTTAAAACACTGCGCATCAAAGTCTTCTTTTCACTGTCACTTTTGTGGGGAAAGTACCGAGAGAGAGACAAAGAGACAAAAAGTCAATCTTGGGAGTAAAAAAAAAAAAATGGACGAAGGAAAAGGCCGGCCAGGTGTGGCATCTAACTCACTTCTGCCATCGTGTTGTTGCCAGGTAACCGTTTGGTGCATGTGATCAGCACGGAGATACTATATCATTGAGGTACACCTTCAGAAGTTATGAAGGCGAGCTGAGGAACTACAGATCACTCCTCCAGATGAAATTACATAGCGAGTGAGCAGGCGTGCTCAAAGGCAGTTGGCACGGCTCGATAAAGAAACGACGACCGGGACCAACCTGTCGGATCCGAGAAGGCGGAAAACTCTGCTTGGGTCGCTGATCTCCTGCGTGACCTGTGAATCGACACGAGTGTTATATTTAACGACCCTTCATGGAGCCCGATCAAAATGGCGATTTGAGACCAATAACAATTCTGTTAACTTGTAAGAGAAATTGCTTAAATGAATGCATGAGAGAGTTAAGTTCTCTTACATGAATTCATGGTTCATTTGCTTTTTGTTAAGCGTACACCTGATCAATATGACCAAAAGCATCCATAAATAATACATTCGATTTTTTTTTTAAATTGAGACATTCATCTGTAATCAGTATTTTCTTTCTGCCAAAATCTGCATCAACCTACCAAAATCCATATTGGTTGAGCCTGCTGGTGTTAATTATACATGGTAAGAAGATCATTGCAATAAAGATAGAAAATGTACTTTTTTAATAATAAATCTGTCAATTTCACACTAAAACCTAAAATGGAAGAAAACATTTTGTCGAAATCTAAGCGTAAACATAGTGTGCTCGCTATGTAATGTTCCGCTTGCGTGTACACACCATGTAGCCCGACACCGTGCGTGTAATATAAATGTTGACATGACAGGAGTCCGGCCGACGCGAAGCATAACGGGCGACACCTGCGAGGTGTTAAGCGCCCAGCCCGGACGGGGACGGAGATGTGATCCGGGTTTCGTGTGTTGATCGAGGCGGCTGGCGGAACAAATGTCCATCGAGGAGCCGCCCGCCCGTGAAGGAATCATACCCACACAAAAGCTGAATTATTCAAAAGCGCTCACTGTTGTGTTTATGACGGGGCATCAATTTTGCATGCCCGCTGACATTTAAGAAAAAAAAAAAAAATCCAGATGGCGGCCAAGCCACCGGCGGTATCAATTTCCATCAAAACAAAATGCTTCACCTCATGGTGATTTCTTGAACTTTTATTGTGTGAGCGAGACGGAGTAGTGATCGGGTTCACGCCAACGACAAGTTCATTACGCAGCAATGTGTAAACATCGACGAGACAATACACAAAACAACCACACACATTTGCAGCATATGGGGGATCAGGTTTGAAAAAGCAGGAGCCAATGAAAATTGCAGCTCCTGGGCTCCCCCTACAGTTGGAAAATGCAACAGACTTTTGGGAGGTCAGTAGCTGTAAAAAAATTAAAAAAAATTGCCAAGTAATAAACTGGGAATAAATGAGTTCATCTGTGTATTGCACTACCCCAGACGCTACTTTCCGCAATGCATGACAGCATTACAAGTGTTTTTACCTCGTTGGATTTGAAGCTCTTTCCCTGCATGCCGTGCTTCCAGAACGCCAGAACGCTGTCCTGCAGGCAAACTGCAAGGACCAAAGAGGACACTTGTAGACTTGGTCACACGAAGACAACGCACATAACTGCGCTAACAGGCTAGCCCATGATTACATTTGAGAATTTAATCTGGGTTAGGGGTTAGAAAAATTACCGACAGATCCGATGCCAAAGTCAAAACTGAGCTCAGATGCCAGCTTCTTGTTGGACTTCAATTTGCCTTGAAGGTTCACGATCTTCAAGTTTTCTGTGTGCAAACGTAAAGCAGATGAAATTGATCCAACTATGGACTTCACTTCTACTCGTTCCATGACAACAAGGTCAACTCACGGTCCAAGCACACCAACACGGTGTCTCTCTCCAGCTGAGTGACGTGGATGGCGTCCACCTGCTGATTACCTGCGAGCACAGGTGAAAGAGTGTGACAATTACATATTACAAGTATAGTGATTACAAAATGATTACAAATAAACACCGCATCCTTCTCAAGCAACTGAACAAAATAAACGACAATAAAGTTTAAGATTTGCTGCGATTCACTTTTTTTTTTTTTGGGGGGGGGGGTCATTTTAGAGGACTGAAAAGTCCAGTTTCATCCCTCAGCACAAGACAGGTGCGTAGGACTTACTGGTTCCCATCTCGGTGAACCAGGACGAGCAGGAGTTGAGGTTAATGGTCTCGAAGCGCACCACTTGACCGGGTTCTGCACCCTCACTGATGGCCACGCACAGCAATGGGTACTCCTGCTCGGGCACCACCAGCATCTCAAACACTTTCAGCGGGCTGGGAAGCGGGAAGTCAAAGTGCTGCGGACCAACGGGCGGAGAACGTATGTTAAGAGGGGATAGCCGGTGAGGCAACGCTGCATAATGTGGAACTCACCTTGATGAGCATAAACCTCTGCATGGGCTCGTACCATTGGAGCAGGACAATGCCGGACTGCAGGGCTCCGCACAGGTATTTGTGGCCTGTGTATGGGTTCCTGACTGGAAAGTACAAATACTTTGTTAATGTACTTAAGTAGAATTTACAGCCAAGTGCACGGGAATATTTTTTCCCAGATGACTTTTTGCCTTCACTCCCTCTATTTGAAACAAACATTATGCGGTGTGTTTTGCCCAAAAAGCCCTATAGAGTTTTTCAGCCTCCGCTTATGATTTATAAGCCCCATAGTACTAAGGTAGGTCTCTAACCCGAGGCCTGGGGGTCAAATCTGGCCGATGGTGTTATTCAAAGTGGCCTGCTAAAGCATTGCGAGACACTTAGCAGGCCACACTTCTATACCTTAATTCCCTCATATTGTAAAATACTATTTGGGTGTGCAGCTCATAGTCAGTATGTGTGCATTAATTATTTTTTCCACCTATGCTGCCTGGGGTTCATTTTGCCAAACGGACATACAAAAGCACAAACAGTGGGGGGGCTCACCGATGCAGCACTTGTGACAACCCTTTGTGTCGGGGATCTTGGTCGTCAGGGCGAACCTCCTGAGGGGACAAAATAGCTCTCTGTCAGCCCTGCTGAAAAGAGACCATGACCATGTCGTGAATCGGGCAGAGCCGCACAAAGGTTCCACTTGACTGCGAACATGTTCATTTTCACACAAGCAGCAGACAGCAAAGGAGCGTGATAAGGCCTCTACTATACTGCAGAGGAATTTTGAGAAACTGTCTGCCAAGTTACAGCAAATCACCCAAATAACCCAATTCAATAGGCTGAAATCCTTTCCATCACAAAACGTCATTAACTGAACAAGCAGTGCTTTCAAGGGATTATGGAATCTGGGATTTTTTTTTTACATTAAATCGAGTCCTCAGTAAGCAGACAACAATGCTAGTCATAGCACATCTATCACCTTGGTAGAATCTTGTCCGGAAAGCGGTGCGTCTGGAGCTGGGCAGCCAAGCCGGGTTTTTTCAGCTGCTCAAACAGCCCTATGAGGTTGTGGGAGTACAGCTGGAAGTTTTTCCCTGCAAGACAAGCCACAGTCAATGTCCCAATGCTCATTTTCTAACACTGTCGCCAGAAAACAACGGCGGCAGCTTGGACATTTTCGCAAGATTAGTCGTGAGCGGTGGCGCAAGTGTGACAATGATGTGAAGCGCCGTTACCTTCTGATAAAGCCAGTTAGTAGAGTGTCAAGTGAAGCCAGGTGGGAGGAGGGTGGACAGTGTTCAGAGGACAGAAAGGAGAAGAGAGCAGAGGTTATGAAAGACCAATACCAACGAAGCTGTCACGATTTGTCATCGCATAAACCACATCAAACGGCGGCAAGAGATTCAGCCGTATTAGGACATTTTGATGACATGTTAAAAGCAGTATGTAGTAACGTCACTTACAAATATAGCGGTGAGCAGTTCTTGCATCAAAACAAGACATTTGGTGCAGCTCTACAAGCTAAAAATCTTTCAGCAATATTCCTCTTTTAGCAATAGCTACTAACTACTTAATTGATGCATTTAACCCGTGGGTGTCCAGGGATTTTTCACTATGGGTGACTTTGGGTTCTGCTGTGATTTGGGTCAGCAAAAGAGTCAGTAGGTCCTACAACTTGAGTATGAACAGCTATTTGTACATGAGAAAAGGGAAGTGAAGCTTCAACTCCAAACCCACAAGGTTCTATCAATTTTACAACGACATGAGTGGCAGCAGCTCCTGAGAGGCACGCCGATCACACAAAAGGAAGAAAAAAAAAAAAACAAACATCTATTTTCTGGACGGGCGGTGTTGCCAGATAACACGGGACAAAAGCAGCGGCGGATGATGACGCTGACGGGTAACGTGGGCCATAGCCACTTACCTGATAAAGACATCAGGTTGTTGTTGATAACATACAGCCACGTGCACTTCCTGGGGAATAGCTAAGAAGAGACATAAAGACGATGTATAACCGACCTAGCATTGACAGAGCAAAAACATTCAGCTTGAATTTAGTCAGGCATGCTGGATTTACGTCACATGAACCTTGACACAATTCAATTAATTTGCTCCCAAGTGGCTCATATTTGATTTTGATGTCTATTTGATTTATTCACAGCGCACCCAGGCCTTTTTTCCTCCCTAGAATGGAATTTTAGCAATTGTATTAATTCCAAAGGAAATACTGGATTTGAGAAATAGGTGTTCTGAGATACAAGTGAGATCAAGAAACAAATTAAACTCATAATTCAGGCTACCACCGTATGTGGTAAAAGGGTTGACTCCAGCTGACTTTACCTGCTCCATCGTGGCTTCGTGCAGCTCGTTCAGATTGAGCGTATAAATGCCGTCCTCTGTCCCAAAGATCAGGTACTGATCTAAGCGGGGAACGCATAATGAACATACGTCAGGAAGGTGTAAAACGCAAAGGTCGCCGGCCGCCTGGAATTGGGGTTCTACCTTTGGTGTCTGGATGAATCCAAGATGTGGCACAGTTGATCTTCAACGGACACCCATCAAACACTTTGGAGAAACAAGCGCCCATCTAAAGACAAAAGGGAAACGACATGTAACTGCCTTGCAACCTGTAAACAAATACAGTGCTGCTCAGCTTCCTGCGAGATGTCTTTGCTGTATAGTTAAATATTCCTTCATAAATATTTACCTTTATCAAGATCATTTTGGTTGACTATTATGAATTTATTTGAGGATTTACTGCTAGTAGTTTTAGCCGTTTATTTCATTACAAGTATTACACGAGGTGAAGGAAGCCCTCCGCAAGAAAAATATAGGAAAATCCCTGTACCAATGTGAACTCAACTATGATTTCAGAGGCATGTTAAAGACAGTAAAAAGGTCAACATGGAAAAAACTGCAAGCACACGGTAGAGCGAGTAACATTTCGCCACAGGACAATAGCATCACCGTGTAGACAAACTGTTCACTCACCAGCACTTTGGGCGTGGGTGGCAAGCCGTTGATGGCCGGTTTCTAGCGAAGAGAAGAGCCGAGGATACAATCAGTCATTATCAGCAAAATGGAATTCTAGCATCCGGAAATATTCGAAACACTTCACTTTTGTCAATTTTGAACATATAGCAAAAGCTTTTTTTTTTTTTTTTTTTTACTCCCCCTCTTGTTTTTACCATTTGGGAATAAAAGTGATAGGTTTGGATAAAGGCAATAATACAAAATATAGAAAAAGTCAAGTGATGTGAATATTTTCGGAATATGCTGTACTTGAACGTTCGATAAATGTCCCATCTGAGGTAGACGGGTGGACAAATACATACAGGAAAATCTTTCTTCAGCTTCCGATGTGCCCGGTGCGGCGCCGGCTTGGGACTGTCGCCGTTCACGCTTCCGTCTGAGTCGTCATCTTTGGGATTGGCACAAAGTCGTCGGTATTATTGGACATTAATGGGGTATTGCATACAGAGAAATCAAATCAAAGCTGTCCCTCACCTTTGCTTTCACACTTAGTGACAGCTTTGTTTAAAAAAAAAAAAGAAAAAAAAAATGACCAATGAAGCACTCTAAACATAAATTTTCTCTCATGATGTTCTTGGGCTTAAAAACATAACAAATCACAAGAACTATCAATGGCAGTATATGAGTTTCACTTTTTGAATTGAACTACGATTTTTTTTGATGAACCGGTACGGGTATATAAAAACTAATTTTGTCCTAGCATGTCCTTACCCTGATCCGAGGCGGGAGACAGGAGCCCGGGGCTGCTGACGCTGACAGAGAGGTAGTCCGGTGATGAGCCTCCGGCCTTGTTGCCGTGCTCTGGTGTGCTGCGGCGCCGTGCCACCTGGGCCGGACCGTTTTCCGCGTTGGGGAAGCGCCGCACTGTCAGCGAGCGCTCGTCATTGAGGGCCGCGTCCTCAGATGGACTGTGGAAGCGGGGCTGCGGTACGACGAGACGAAAGCCGGCGATGGTCAGGTCAAGCGATGTTTATTTGTACAGCTTTAGTGATTAATCACCAAGATTTCATCATTTGCATTGGCTCTCACCTTCGGGGGCCGAGGAGGTGGATAATTTGGCTTCAGAGTGGATCTGAAATCGGAAATGGGGGTCAAATGTGGATTTTTTTTTTTTTTTAATCAGGTATAATTGCACATTTGAATGAGATCAAACATTTTGTCTAACGGGTATTGATGAACCAATGTATTTAGCATTGAGGTTGTAGTTTTAGCTTCAGGTCATGACAGCATGTGTAGCTTAGTTACGTGACAATACTAAATATCACAATTTTTGATGCCTTGTTCTGAGTAAGGCAGTATGTGTGATGGTTAAACACAAGCTTTTCCTCACAGTTCCACTTCTTCGAAGGCGTCCTGGAGGTGCGCGACGTGTCCCCTGCAGCGAGTAAACAAGTGAAGCAGAGAGGAATATTCAGGGATTATAGTTGATGGCGAATAAATAAGGATGGCAGGGAAAGAGTAGTACACATGTTTTGGGAGGTACTGTACATGCTTCAAAATAGAGCAGTGACGCCAAACCTCAGAGAAATCATTGACAATATAGGTGGGTAATGGACCCTAAGTTGTTTGAAAATTTTAATAAGCCAATCTTTATTATTTATTTGGAATCATTGTTCAATAACCGATTATTTAATCAATTAGAAAATGTATTTATTTAATTTTTTTATCTCCAATACAGCAATTAAACACAATAATAATTCCAACTTTTTTTGAAGACTAAGTTTTTAAAATACCCTACAGCAGGTATTTGCCAACGCAGCATTTTTTTAACTCTTTTGATGTCTGCATTTTTTAACAACTTGAAGTTGTTAAACACAAACGTAGAAATAAAGAGAATTGGACCTGCAGAGTAAATCTAGCCTTTTAGACGTACATCACGTTAATGATGGTACTGCCTTTACCTGGGAAAATCACGAGGGTTGGCATCCCTTCTACTCTTTATAATTTCACACATTTCAGTTTTACTGTACAGGGGGAGTTTGAAATGACTAACAACACAAGCTGATTGTGTGCTATTTAAATGACCAAAAAAATATCAACAGGAGGATTTACAAAACATTGTTGGAGGGTGTCACTGTGATTATCAAGTGAGTAGGTAGGTAGTCTAATAGATGCAGACTAGAGTAGAACACAAGCAACAACAGAGTTAAGCGTTACCGTTGGAACAATTCGTCCTCAACGCTTTTGAGGAGACTCCTTCGGTTGGGGGGGACGAGATGAGAGACGAGACAGGCCAACAGCCAAAAGAGGGTGGGGAGAGAGATAGAAAGACAAGCAAAGCAAAAGGGAGACGTGAGAAGGAGCTTGCTCACTTAAAATAAAAACATATAGCAAGCAGGGGCTGGGGGGGGTCATGCACATTAACAATCGGTAAGTCAAGCAGTCGTGACTTTAAACATTTCATCGTGGATGTGCAAGGGGGAGACAAAGCCGAGTTTAAAAAAAAAAAAAAAAAGGAGGGGGAGTGTGGGCATAAACAAGGGAGGATGCCTTGACGATGGGACCCAGGGCTTACCTGGCTGTTATTCCGCCCTCGGCAAAGGGGCTCCAGGGGGACTGGAAGTCATTATCCTTACACACATCCTGTGGAAAGACATCAACACAAATGGCAGCGGGTTGATATACCTGCGCGCCGGCACCATTGCACGGTGTTTGATCCTCACCATTTCCGAACGGGCCTCCGTTTCCTTTCGCAGTGGCGGTTCAAATTGCAACTTGTCAACTGCCAACAACAGGGAGACACACACAAGAGGGCACACTTAACTAAATGGCGTTTGGGCGTTCTCTACCCAGCAAATTTGAAATGTGGGAAGGGTCAGTGAAAAATATGGATAAAAACGAGGCAAATTACTTGTAATGCCACTTCTATATCAAGGTTTACTTATTGCAGGTTAATAATATAATACTGTGCAGAAACTTGACTGCACGTTAGCATTGTGAGCTAATTAAATAAATGTCGCAGACACTGGTTAGAAAATACTTTCTTAGAACATCTGTTGCTAATGGTATAGCCAGCAAACGGCCGGCCAACAGTACATCCTCTTAAGTTCAACTTTGGATGGTGACCCTAAAAAGACCTAAAATTCAAACTTGAGGCTCTGTGTAAAAGTCATTGGTGGAAAAAGATGGGTGTTCTGTTACGTTAGATGACGTATTCCTACAAGATCTGTGTGAAAAACGTCCACCGATGCTCACCCATCAATTTGCTGGGCATTGTGGGAAATTTGCAAATGTATAAAATGCGTTGCACTCATGTGAAAATTGTGCAGGATCTGACAGCAGATTGACTGACCTAAAAACAAAACTGTGCTTCACTTGATTTATCATGAGGTCCAAACGCTAACGAGAAATATGAATAAATCTCACGTTCAAGAGCCAATATAAACAAGGTTAGATAGGTTGAGGGTAAAAAAAATGTGCTCCAAACCATGAGTCATGTCAACTGCAGGGTCAAACACACACACACACACACACACACACACGGCAAATAAATAAATAAACAGGTGCTGAATCAGGCATGAGTCAACAATTTCAATCCTACTCGTCACGGTTGAAACAATGCTATTTCTGTCAGAGTTCTACGCACATGTATTTTTGAGGGGGGTGGAGGATTAGGTGTTACGACAAGACCACACGAGAGGGTGAGCGTGGGAGTTCCAAACAAACACGCGCACGTTGTCTTGCTACGCCGTCACTGACCTGCTTGGATCCCTTGAGGGGATTGTGGCCCTTGTCGCTCTGTTCCATTGTTTGCTTCAAGGTGAAAAAGACACATTGAGAAGGATGTGTGTGTTCTATAGCTCTATTTCTACACACGTGTTGTGGCCTGGAACAATGCCGGCGCAGAATGAGAGGTAGTGAGATCTCTAGTGACCTGAACGGTTCTGCTGCTAACACCAGTGAGGGGATGTGGGTGGTGTTGTTGTAGTTTTTTGTGTGTACTTACAGGCCATCTCAGAGCGTGTCCTCTCTGCCCGGGCATGCTTGTTGGTGGAGCGGATGGTGTGTCGGACCACAGAGAGAGGCTGCGAAAAAGGTTTGGCACAGTTTGTCGCATTCACAAGGCTTTTTCTTTTCCTATTATGTACCTAAAATATATCTTGCATCAGTAATACCTGTAAGTTCTTGTTTAATGTACTCAATAAAAACCCCTCTATTTGTTTGTGACCATAACACAAGTTTTCACACTTGCGTCTGGCATCAACATTTATGCAAGCACACAAATCGTATTGAACACGTTCACCAGCAGATAATACCTGCCATGACTCATCACGGTCTGGATGACTGTTCTGTGTGTAGATTTAACAGGATCTTTTTTCTTGTCTTTTTTTTTTTTTTTTTTTTTTTTTAACTTGAACATGTTGATTCATGGTGTGATTGGGTGCATGAATGGGTGTTTGTCTCTGTGTGCCCTGCAATTGGCTGGCAACCAGTTCAGGGTGTCCCCCGCCTACTGCCCAAAGCCAGCTGGGATAGGCACCAACAAGCCAGTGACCCTTGTGAGGGTAAGCGGCTCTAGAAAATGGATGCACAGATGGCTGTTGATTCGTACCATGTCATTCTTAGCAGGATGGTCTGGTTCACCAAACATTATTTTGGTTTAGGTTGTTTTGCAACATTTATGAAGTTATGTTGAGTTCCAAAAATCAAAATATATCTTTTTAAAACGCCTCTTTTGAGTTCCTCTTAGTTCCTTGAGTATTATGTATTAAAAAAAAAAACTAAAATCAAGGATGTGTATCCCGCGTCAGCCACACTCAGTAAACATAATAAGTGACTGGAATGCAGTGGACCATCTTTTATTTGCATTGACATGCACAAATGTCGCGACTGCTCCTTACCTCAAGGTCGTCGTCGTCCACCTCGGTATAAATCTGGTGGTTATCAGGGTTGTTCATCTTGTCCAGCAGGTCGACGGCAAGCCGCCTGGACAAGCCCGTCTGCGCCACATACACATGCTGCGCGGAAACAAGAAGTTACATGAAGAAGCTCAAGTGCCTATTGCTACTATAAAGAAGTATTTGCTTACCGAAAGGAGTTTCTCTGCTGTGGGCCTCTTCTTGGGGTTCTTGGTGAGGGACACTTTGACAAAGTTGTGGAAGGCAGCCGACCTGTGCGTGCAAAAATATTCAGGGTCACAACATCATCCTCAAACGAAGGCACCGTGGGGAGGGCACTCACCATTTGTTTTTGTCTTTTAGTTTGGGCGGCTGGAAGCTGCTCTTTGACATCAGAAACAAAGCCCTAAACAAACAAAAAAGGCATTTGACTTAAGATGGGCATTCCCAACCCAAATTATATTGCAAACCATTTTTAAAAAGGATACACCGTCTTACTGGACGTTAATGTGTCTATGGGTGGAGCTCATCCTATTTGAGCAGCAGCCATTGTTTACCTCATTGGGTGCAGGTCAAACATGGGAGGCTGCAACTCGGCCAGCTCGATGGAAGTGATGCCCACTGCCCAGATGTCGCACAGCTGGTTGTAACCGCCGTTCTTTTCCACTGCTGCCACCTCTGGAGCCATCCTACACAAAGTCGGGAGAGGGCTGGGGTTACTTTGGCTTCTGAAGACATTTTCCCAAGTGCCTCAGTGGAGAGAGAGACTCACCAGTAAGGCGTCCCGATGAAGGACTTCCTCTTGGCGATGGTGGCCGTTATTTTTGCTGCCACACCAAAGTCAGCTGTACACACATGAATGAGAACAACGCAAGCACAAAATAAAGGGAGAGTTGTGATAAAGTCATGATTAACACAACACACATAAAACAATATGCACAAAATATAAAACATAAAAAAATGTACAACACACACATATGTTGGTAAATATTAGGGGACTAGAGCTACACAGAACTGAGGAATGAGGACACGCAGGAGCTGCTTACCCAACTTGACGTCGCCATCGTTTGTCAGAAGTATGTTGGCTCCCTGAACACAAACCACAAAAACACACTAGGGTTATTTTCTGCATATGACGTCTCATATCACATGTCTTATTCTTTGAAACATAAGATGAAGCTTCACTTCCGTCTGTGAGAGAATCCTGTAGATAGAAGGAAATATGTGTAGATAGAAATCTTAATCGATACAAAATAATATTTTTTTTTCTTTCAAAATAGGCTCCTTTTGTCCAGATAATAGCTTTGCACATCTTGGATGTGAATGATGCATTATGGCCTGAAATGACTTTCAGTTCACAGCTGTGCATTTACATGAGTTTAAGCCGCAGATTTTTACGTTGGGTGGCCAATTAAATTGGAAAGTGAAACCAAACTTTTGACTGGCCATTTATTTTTCAGACAAAAAGTCAATGTAGAAATGAACGTGACAAGCTCAGCGGTGGGAAGTAACAAAGTACAACCACTTCTGAAACAGACTATGAGTGACTTGTGTGTGTGGGCGAACGAACCTTGATGTCACGGTGCATTTTGCCTTTGGTGTGCAGGTATCCCAAACCCTACAAAAAGCAAATCAAGACAATTAGTTATCTTTACACAGAAGTTTTTAATTTATGTTTTTCCAAATCAGCAAATCACCTGTAATGTCTCCCGGCAGACATATGCAATCTGCATCTCTGACAGAGGTCCCGTCACTGCAACATTTAGGAGGTGATTGTGTGAGTGCTGTTCACTATTAATGGTAAGGTAAAAAAAAAAAAAATTAAAAAAAGGGGGTTCCCACCATGATAAATGTCCTGCAGGGATCCCCCTCCGCAGTACTCCATGCATATCCACAGTTTCTCTCGACTGAGGTAGGCAGAAGGAAAAAAAATATTAAACTGTCAGTATCATAGATTCACCCCCCCACCCCCCCCCCCAAAAAAATTGGTTAGATGGAATTGACTAATTAATTCCCAAATATAGGAAACACTCTTAATTTTAGGGTCAAATTCTGGTATTTTCTATAGGGTGAAAATGTAAAAACTATAGCAAAACAGAAAAAAAAATCTCATCTTTGTAAAGTCTTCATATTTTCTTGTGTTCCTATCCATAGGGTTAGATATTTGTTGTGAATTAAGTGTGTATCAGATTTCCCAGTGAACGGTCAGTGAACGCTGCACCAGTGTAACACTGAATGCGCTCAAAGCAGTTGTTTTCCTTTTTCCTTGTGACGTAGCTTGAGTTCATTTAGCCATAAACACTCGAATTTGCGCACTATCCAGTGTTCCAACAAGTTTATGATTATGTCATTAATAAATGGGTGAAATTGAATTTTTTTTTACATTATTTTAAGTGACGCACAACTTGCCACATCTAACTGAATCAGCTTGGAGACATCATGAACTTTACATGATCCTCGAAGTTTTAGTCAAATTCCTGTGTGTGAACAAGGATGGACTCTGACGTTGGTTCAGTCAGCTCACTTCTTTTAGTGAAAATAATGCCATAACCTCAGCTAACACGAACTGCCGTTAGCTGCAACAGGCACTTGCTTTAACGTGGAGGATTCTAGTCAAACCTGCTGCTAAGTCGGGAGCGGCTGTACTTCCTGTCCCGCAGAGGCGGAGAGGGGGCCCTCGCGGCGGAGCCAGTGTCAAATTGTGACTCTGCGATTAGCATGCAACTTCCCGCTGGCGGTCCCGTTAAAAGCACGGCGTGCTGAACACTGACACTTGACATGCGCTCTCACCAGAGGTAGCTCCCAAAGTAGGCCACAATGTTGTGGTGCATGCATTCCTTCACCATGAAGATTTCCTGCTGGATGATGGAAAAGTCGTCCCCTGGAACACAACGGCATGGAAAACACATTAGCGTCCGTGCATGCAAGGAGAACTCAGAATCTGTACCAAAAAAAAGTTTTTTTGAAGGCAAGCTGAAGGCCTTAGGTTTAGTAACTAAGATTGGGGTTTCAAGAAAATGTTCCATTATGTCAAATTCTGATTTCAAGCTAATATTAAATTTGGGCATTGAAATTGTCTCAGGGTTTCAAATTTGGGTTATAGTTCAGGGATTGGATTTCAAACAAGGGTTGGTGTTGTAAAGAAGCTTTTCAAGCCTAGTTTTTCAAATTGCCATTTAAAGTGAGGCAAGATGGGGTCTTGTCGATTCCGATGTTTGATAGAATAAAATACTGACAACCGATTAATAAGCCAATGAACTCATTCTATCCCTAAGACTTATTTTTATTTGTTTAGAGTCCAGACATTCAAAGTTCAAATTTGGCTTTTAAGTCAGGGGGAGCATTTCAAATTAAGGTTTCAAGAAAGAGTGATGGATTTAAATTAGGGCTTGAAGTTGAGCTTGAAGATAAGAAATTTAGGCTCGAAGCCTTGATTAAGGATTCAAATTAGAGTTTCATTCAAGGTAAGAATTTTCAAATTTGGGGGTTTGAGTTTCAAATCTGGTTTTTAGGATGGGTGTAGGGTTTCTATCCCCAGCTAAAGTGAGGGTTAAGGTTTCAAGTTAGGGATTGAAATGACAATTGTGCAGCACAGGCAAAAGGAACACTTTGTACTCGTAACATTCGCTTCTACAACTCTCAAACATCCAAGCAGTAGAAGTTAAAACAAAAAAAAAAAGTCAGCCAGCTGCTTCCAATTGATTTTGATTACAGCGAGGTTCCAAAGTCCACGTGAAGTTAAAAAGACCTGGAACAGATCATGCGCTGCAGAGGAAGCTGTGGTGAATAAAGTCAACATTCAATATGTCACTGCTACTTGTGCATGAACAGTCAGGTCGCATTTAATATTAGTGGAGCTTGAAATCTTTTGAATTGGCTTTCCAAAAACGGCTTAGGGTTTCAAACAAGCGTTGGAACTCATTATCTGCCCTTGAAAGCTGTAGAAGTCAAAGATTTGTTTTTACTGGGCTGGCAGAGAATGAGTTAAAAGTATTCCAAGGACTTCCTCGGCTTGAGGTTCTGTCACATATTTCAGGTTTGTGAAGGTCACTTTAAAGCTTCTGCATGTTCCTTGGCTTTGTGCGCCATGTTGACAGTAGCGTACGAGTCAGCAGCCACAAATATTTGGGGAAAGGCTAATTTCAGAGACTTGACTCAGAGCTGATAGGAAAAAGAAAAAAAACACACATGCGCGCTCACACACACATACACAGCGGTCACTCCTAGAGATGCCTCACTTCCAGTGAGTGTCTGCATAAAACACAGTGTTTACAGAGTTGACTATGCGGTTCGCTCAAAATGGTAAAATATCATTTTTGCAGAAAGAAACACGGGTATTTATGGGAAAATGAACTCGAGCTACATCGCGAGGAGAAGGATAAACAACTGCTTCCAACGCATTCACCGTTACACTGGCGCTGCGTTTACTGACTGCTCAAATGTTTTCAGTGTCAAACAAGTGAGAGAAGACCTTCCAATGAGCTGTGGGCCAGAGGGCCATGCCACGCCTTTGTGTGCCAGCGTCACGCGTGCCGGTCGAACCAGTTTTGATATTGCAAATACAAAGCTCCTAACCCTGCGAAGTTGACTCTGGCATGATCAGAGCTTTTAATTAGGCTGAATGTCATAAATTATATCATTAGATTAGAGAAAATAAGGACAATATCAAGTTTCAAACAAGGGCTAGGGTTAGCCCTAGCATTCGTGATAGCATTCGTCCTGGTTGCATTGTGGGTAAGGTAGTGTTGCGGCTAAGCTAACCCGTGTAAGCAAACAAGATCAGGCGCATTTCACGGAAAGTAATCAACATGATGTAACCTTTTTCCTAGCAGAATGGCGCTGATAAACAAGCATCTAAAAAGGAAGCACGATCGATCTTCTACAGTTGCTGAATAAAATAGGCCCAGGGATACAACTACAAATGTATTTCCAAAGTTTAATAAATCAGTTGGATGACACAGAACCCCCCCCCCAATCAAAAATGCTTTACGCTGGTTTGGGGGTATTTGACTTAAAAAAAAAAAAAAAAACATGGCAAAAAAACAACATGGCAAATAAATGAAAGAGAAAATCTTAATCTCCTCCTCGTAACCATCTGAGCTCGGTGGTTGGTGGCTGATCTGATCTGCATAATCTCACTTAATCCTCACCGCGTTGACTGTTCGCGTCGGTTGGGAAGCAGAAGCATGTTCTTACCTGCTTCCAGTTTGATGATCTTGACCGCCGTCAGTTCGCCGGTTTGGATGTTGCGCGCCTGAAACGAGAGCAACGCGACACTCAGACGCTGATTTGCTTCCATTAAAATGTACATTATTTCTGTTGGAAAGATCACCACGATAAAAAGAAAAACAACAGCAAAAAAAAAAAAAATAATGTATGACATTCCATCTATAAGGGACAAAAAAGTTGTAAAGAAGAAAACATTTGAGTAACTTAAGCTTTGATTAATAGAAAGGCCACATGGTTTTGAAAATTGCAGTAATCAACATTCAATGGATTAATGGACCTCTTGAGTTTGAAATGTTCGACAGCATTAGAGTAAACCAAGTTAGTAGCTAGCGCTAACGCTGGAGATGTGTGCTATATTATACAATGACGACGTCACTGATTAGCAGGTTCTTAGCGTCCGTGATAATGTAATGACAAAAATGAAGTCGAAAGCACTCAAGATAGCCTCTCCGCAAACACAGCTGCAAAGGCCAACTTCAAAATGAAGCCGTCATATAAAAATAAAGACCCTATACTTTTATTCTTATCGTCAATCCAAATAAAATCACTTTCCCGGCGATTGTTACAGAAAACACCACAGATGTTTTTATAGGTAAGCGGGCCCGGTCTCCGGATTGAGGTCAAGGCGAGACATTGCCTCTAATCTGCCACAAATCAAGTGAATGTAAATGAAGCGATTGCAATAAAACCGGCAAAATGCGCGCTGTTTTCCTTGACTCAGGTATTTCCACACACACCATGATGTTCAGACACACTGATGAGATTTGGCAAGAGAATAGCAGAATTCCAGGCGAAGCATTCCAGCGTCAGCCTTGTGGGGTAAGTGGGGTTGGGGAGACAGGGGGATGAAGGGATGAGGGTGGGGGTTACGGCCACAGATGCTTTGTATAGAAAGAAAAGGAGGAGGGGCACATGAGTTGAACGATGAATGTATATCTGCAGCAGATAGATCAACAAGAAGCAGACGGCACATGTCGCTTCATTTGTGACCAACAAAAATGCGAGGAATTCTCTTCAAGATTTTCGAGGAACTTGTGTGCCCCGAATTTCCACCACGCGCAGTCGCAAAGCAAATGCAGTAACTCAAAACCAACTCATTGAACGTGTTCGATTGATCGGGTTCATTTTTTTAAAAAAATGAAATTTAGAAAAGTGGTGCTCAAATGGGGGAAATGTCTTTTTGGATTTTTTAAAATAATAAAAAGGACAGCACTTCTCAAATTGGAGTATGAGTACCCTTAGGGGTATTGAAGGCACTTTAAGATGTACCTAAGATTTTAACAGAGTTTCTGCCAGTATCAGCCAAACTAATTCATTGCATTGAACGAAATTATAAATTTTTCTTTCCAAATTAAAATTAAATGCAAATTAATTTAAAGATGAAGCAATTTAGTGCAAACTTGACTCCTTTGCAGATCTTTTTTCATTCACTTTTAGAAATAAACTGATTGTAAAACAATTTTCTGGGGTTTCTGAATAAAATCCACCTGCAGGTGCCACTGCTAATGTAGTTCAAAATGTAATAAATCAGACGCAGATGGAACAGTGCTCTGTTTCAAGTGTTTTTTCTTCTCAGCTAACAGAAAGAGGAGGCTCGAGAAGTGGGAGCGCGGTAACAGTTACTTACACAGATGGCATTTGATTAAATAGCTCGCCACTAACATTGTGGCTTACTCAGAAGAATGGATGCAGAAGACTGTTCAAAATTCATGTCCAACCCGGTAGTGGTAAAATAAAGAAGTATGCGAGCATCAAATACTAAACGGCGCACCGCTTCGATTAGCGTCGTGAAAAGGTGACCTCAGGCAAACAGGGATCCAGCAAAAATTGCTGCATCAATGCACATACCTTGTAGACGTCCCCATAGGTACCGCTTCCCACCCGCTGGATGAGCTCAAAGTCATGCTGGGGGTTTCTCCGTTGGATCTCGCCGCTGGGACGGGGAAAGATGTCCATGCTGGGTCTGATGCTGGAGGACACCCGTGCGAGCTATTTGCTGGAGCTTAAGAACAAGTCAACGAGTGCTCCGTTTATTCAGTTGGTCCTTGCGGCTGCTCCATTGCCTAAAAACGAGGAAAAATGGAAGACAAGTTTGTCAGGGAATTTTTTTTTTAGTCCCAAAATGCAGAAAATGAATCGTAATTGATGTTGCTCTCAATTATAAATTAATATTGAGCTACATTAAACGATACTTTTAATATTTTATATGATGAAGCATTAAAATCAGCATGTATGGAAGTTATCAAAGAAAGAGAGTAGAGATTGGAAACAAAGAAAGAAAACTATGATAGTAGATACGAAGCATTGAATGTATAAAGGATGGAGGAAGGAAAAAGTAAACTAAGATGTAGAGATGAAGGTATGAAGGAAGAAATCAAAGAAAGGTGAGATAAATTAAAAGAAGGGCTAAAGAAAAGCTGTACAAGAGAATGGTACAATATAAGAAAATAAAGGATGAGAAAATGGCATTATCATACGTCGAAAAGAAATAAAGATGAGAGAAGAACTGATAAAAGAAAAGAAGTAAAATAAAATAACTTTAATAGGAAGGCCTGTTCATAAAGATGAGTGTGAAGCATTTTTACTTAGTTTCAGAACTTACAATGTGAAAAACATCTCAGTGCATTTCATTCAACTTAATTCAAAAATAACTCAAACATCGAATCGAAATGTTGGGACATGTTGGCACAGCATTTCAGTTTCATGATGGCGCAGGCTAATTGCTGGGCACGTATGACAAAAGTAAAATACTAAACAGGGATTCAAACACGCATTTCGTCTGCTTCTTTAGTTTCAAATGCAATACTAAGTTAACCAAAGCACGTTTTAAACGTGTTAAAGTCTGTCCCACGACATTTAGAAGACTCGAACTACTCCAGGAAATAGCCGGGCCCAGGTCCACCATTTACGGCAGAGCAACAGGGGGAGTTAGCATCCCGGCTAATGCTAACGGCTAGTTTGTACAAACTTGAGCAAAGCCCCCTGGCTTACCGTTCGTTTGGACGACTCGTCCGTTCATTTTATTTTTCAAATATCCATTTTATACTTTTGGCGTCGAAAGATGCGATGAAAAACAGAATCTTTCCACCGGGCGTCCTCTTTTTTTTTTTTTTTTTTTTTTTGCCACCGAGGCGTTCAGAAAGTTGAGGCGGCTCTCGGTGTCTTTCCTTCGGGCAAACAGCGACCTCGTTCAGCAGGAGTCGTCGCCACCAACTTTCGGAAATGTCATCCTCCTTGCTCGGTTGACAGCTTCGAATCGGAGAGTCGTACTCCCAAATAGTGGCGACGGATGTCAAAACTTCGATAATTTTTATGATTCCATGTGTGTTAGTTTAATACGCCAATGATTAAAATAAGCAACAACAATCGGCTGCTGTTAATCCGTGTAAATTTCTGGATCCTAGTGACGCGTTCATGAAAGTAATAAAAACTCCGACTCAAATTTTACGCTTGGTAACATTACGATACGTTGTGTTATTGTACATGAATGCCACTGAGAAATAAAAAAAGAGTTACTAGAGAATTTCTTTGGGAGTTTTTCATAACATTGTGTGTTTGGATTTGAATATTGGATATGCTGAAATCTTACATCACGTATTGGGTTTTGTTGATTTTCATATTAACGACGGTCTCCAAAGGCGTCCTACGTTCCAGGTTTCGTATCAGTGTGTTTTACCGCCACCCGACGGTAGAATGTATGAACAGCAAGGGCTGGGCAACAACCTGGCGATGCGTTTAGGAACACCACGTCTAAATTCCTTTTGGAATTTCTCATCGAGATTTTTGTACGACGTTAGATATTGACTTTTCCATTCTATATCAGCAAAACTATTTTTCGATTTAATTTCTGGTATCATATTTCTGACTGTTCCAGAAGACATTGTATGTTCCTGTTTACCTCGTGTTTCTTCCCTCTGCTGGTGTAATGTAATCACACTGATAAGGCTTGAACAGTATGGTTTTCCAAATACATTTGGAAAGCACTGTTCAACGATGACACGCAGATTTTTGCTGTTTACGGCTTCGTTATTCCCTCTGTGAATAACGAGTGTCCATTGATTTCTATTATTCAGTGTAAGAAAATCCGAGCGTGGTGATTGAACGCATCAAGCTCGTATCGTACATTGCTGTCATTTATTCGCGGATTTTCCAATCCCCCACGAATACCGCGGGGCTGTCATTTCTCGGTGATACAATGAACGGCCTCGCCCTCTATCGCCCTCTAGCGGCACCTCTGCGCGTCACAACCGGAGGATCCAAACGCCATCATCGCCCTCCTCCTCCTCCTCTTCGTCTTCCTCCTCTTCGTCATCTCTCCTGCATCTCTCCGGTGTTGTTCTCAAGACGCATCTTCCTCCTCCCTTCCGCCCCTGAACGCAATCCACCAGCTGCTGCACTATAGCGGACAAAAACGACAACATAGAAAAAGGAAACATTTATTTTTCCTTTTCGTCATTATTGTACATATTTAGGGAGGGGGGGCGGCTCGCGCTATGGCGAAACACCGCAAAGACAGAGACAGCTGGGGTGAGTGTACGTGCCATTATCTCTCTTTTTTTTTTTAATTCATCACCTTTTTATGGGTGTTAACAGCGCAGCCTCCTTGTCGACGTCATTGTGTGGGGGGGCTTGTTTTTGTACAGAACGATGATTAATGGCAAGCCTATGGAGAAAAAATAGTGTGCAACGATACCTAAATGTCGCCTTTAAGGACTTGAAAAATAAATGGGAGTTTCTGGTGTTGTAATTATGTAATGGTGCATAGGGGAATAGTAAAAAGTCACCTTCAGGAGAGTGTTGTATCATTATGCGTGATTTAAAATGCATATTTCGTGTTTGATTTTTTTTTTGCGAATGTAAAGCCATAAAAAGGGTAACCCAGTTGGACGTTTCCGGCTGGTGTAAGATGCAGCAGTGATGGCAACGCATGGGCGAGGCAGGCCTCTTTGCAAGCATTTTTTGTTTTCAATATTCATTACTAAAAAAAAATTGCAGCAAAAGCGTGATAGAATTGCTCATTGTGCTTTGCGTAAATGAGCACTTGTGCGTTAAAGAGGATGTCAAATATTTTCTTCACAAAAATATGTTCTATGCAACTCCCATCTAAACAAGATAATCAAAATATTGTTTTTGTAGAATATGAAATTAGAATGCCAATGCCATTTTTTTTTTCATTTTAGGGCGCGACAGCTTGATTTCAACTGAAAATGACATCAGGCCTCAGAAACGACCAATCACAGCTCAGTTTGCAAATGAGCCATTCTTGAAAAAAGAAATTGTTGCTCTTAAAAAATAAAATAAAATAAAAAAAAATCACCTTTTGTAGACCCACACCTACAAGCGAGAATTTTGCAGAATCGTTTTTATGAGAAGACCATTAGATAAAAAGCCTGTAATGATGAGATGGATTTACGAGTTTTGTGGTATTTAAAGGAATATTTTGTTTCATTTGATAATTTTATGGTAGACTGAAAATGTCACTCAAATATTTAACAAGCTTTGTTGAAATAATTATTATTTTATATTAATATATATTTAATATATTATTATATTATAATTAATATATATTATATATATATATATATATATATATATATATATATATATATATATATATATATATATATATATATATATATATATATATATATATAGCGAGAGAGAGAGAGAGAGAGAGAGAGAGAGAGAGAGAGAGAGAGCATGAGAGTGAAAATTAACCGCAAAATTTCCATATTTAATCGCAATTAATAACAATTCCCCCCCCCCAGGGTCCCTGGGGGACAAGAACGTGTACGACTGGAGTTCGGAGGACGAAGAGTCAGACGGGCGGGCGCGGCCGATCCAGGTGCTACTGGTGAAGGACGACCACACCTTCGAGCTAGACGAGGCAGCGCTGAGTCGCATCCTGCTGGCTGAGGATGTGCGGGACCGCGAAGTGGTCGCCATCTCGGTGGCGGGGGCCTTCCGCAAGGGCAAGTCCTTCCTCATGGACTTCATGCTGCGCTACATGTACAACCACGTGAGTGGCGCCACCAAAAACACACCCAGCGTTTTGTTTATTTTGCCATTGGATGAACATCAATTTTTTTTTTTTTGATGGAACTCTTCGCTTTAGGGGTCGGACGATTGGCTGGGACAAGCCGACGAGCCCCTGACCGGCTTCTCCTGGAGAGGCGGTTCGGAGCGGGAGACCACCGGTATCCAGATTTGGAGCGAGGTCTTCCTGGTGGACCGGCCCGACGGCACCAAGGTGGAGTCTCTTTTTAATTTTGTGTGGGCGCAATATCCAGAAATGAACTGCTACTTTAGAACAGATGTTCTCAAATGGTTGCACTAGTACACCTTCAGGAGGGTATGTGAAATATTAACAGGGTTCCTGCACTTATCAGGAAATCCATTCTCATTGTTGGTCATGCATTGACATGTCTTTTCAAAGTAAGAACAAATTAATTGCAACATGAAGCAAGTCGTTGCTGAATTGTGTTATAGTGACTCATTGTACCCCCAAAAAATCTCATGAAATGAGTGGCTATTTTCCATGCCAGAATTTTTTTTATGGGGGTAGCCAGGGTATCATAACAGTTCAATGAGGTAATGTTATTTTACTGTTTAAATATAATTGATGGAGGTTAGAGAACACTCCATGCATGTGAAAAAAAAATCTAGATTTTCCTCTAGGTGTAGGGGTGGCCATGACCGCCCCTAACCACCATGTAGCTCCGCCCCTGAACAAACCTAGTGTGTGTGACTGCCCACCTCTGGGTGCTTGAATTGCTCGAATTTGCGTGTGGCGACACAGGTGGCGGTGTTGCTGATGGACACACAGGGCACCTTCGACAGCCAGTCAACGCTCCGCGACTCGGCCACCGTGTTTGCTCTGAGCACCATGATCAGCTCCATGCAGGTACCGCAAAAACAGGATCTGGGGCAATTTCGAAAAAAAAAAAAATGGATATCTCCGTGTTTAGACAGGAAGTATCACATTTTCTGCATTATAAGACGCACCGGATTATAAGGCGCACCTTCAATGAACGTCCGATTTTAATATGTTTTCATATATATGGCGCACTGCATTATAAGGCGCATAGAATAGAAGCTACAATAGTGGCTGAGGTTGCATAATGCATCGACTAGATGGAGCTGCGCTAAAGGGAATGTCAACAAAACAATCATAATCAATTTCAATCAGAAATTGAGAATAAAGACGATTTGTGTACTAGGTGAAAAACGGGAAAAAATACCTGAGTATTATGAAACGATTTGTCTTCTGCAGGTGTACAACATTTCCCAGAACGTCCAAGAAGATGACCTTCAACACCTGCAGGTAAACTTTTGAAAATAATCAGATGATGTCTTCAGGTTTGGTGAAGCAGCATGGGTCTTTTCGAATTTAGAGCAAATGAATTGGAACAGTGCATCCTCTTTATTTTCAAAGAAACCAACTCGAAAAAAATTTACAGTTTTAAAAGTCACAGAAGCAGGGATAAAGTCACGAATAATTCAACATGGATAAATTTGATTATTATGATTGATTTTTCTGATCATAACACAACTATCACGTGATTTCACCCGACAGTTGTTTACAGAGTACGGCCGACTTGCAATGGAGGAGACCTTCCTCAAACCGTTTCAGGTACTTTGTGTTGTTTTCGCTTGATTGCGAAATATGACTGTAACATAATATGTATTTTTTGTTCATGAAAAATAAATTAAATTATACTCTTAGCGTCATCTGTTCTTATTCCTCAGTCCATGATATTCCTCATCCGAGACTGGAGCTTCCCGTATGAGTTTCCATATGGGCAAGAGGGAGGCATGAAATTTCTGGAAAAGAGGCTCAAGGTCAGTGATCATGGATGTTATTTGCTGGTCTCTACCGCCACCTAGTGTCCTGAGGTGAAACACATGTCAACAAAGAATTTTCCGTTTGCTGACATAGTTTGACCGCCACTCAACGGAATGTTGCAAAAATAGCATTAAAATCAATGTCATAAATCACAAAAATTATAATTATAATGGTTTTATATGCTCCAAAATTTGGACAATGATTATTTTTGGACACAAAATCTCGCACGTCCAGCTGCAATCACATAGAATTGTCAGAATCGTTGCGTTTTGAAATTTTATATGTTTTAATCATCTGCTGGAAATGTCATTATTTTTCCCTATTGATTCTTTTATGAGATCATAAAAAAATCAAAGGAAATTCCATAATTTGTAACATAATGCCACAAGGGTTTTAAAGTGCTAATTGATTACTTCAGTTCTTTAATACCTAAAGTAATTGATTCCTTTAACGTATAAAGTCATTCATTACCTTAGTACCTAACTATCCAAAAAAACAAGTTAATTTAGTACTTAATTTATTTAGTACCATAAATTTTAGACACTATTTTAGATTAAAATAAATACCTGGGACTAATGTCTGCACACTTGCCTTTGGCATTGAATGCATTAAAAGTAACATTTTCTTTGTGACTTTAAAATTGTGCATAGATTTCAGAGAACCAGCACGAGGAGCTGCAGAACGTACGCAAACACATCCACTCGTGCTTCACCAACATCTCCAGTTTCCTGATGCCTCACCCCGGCCTAAAGGTGGCCACCAACCCGCACTTCGACGGACGGATCAAAGGTATCCAAAGGAATAAACCCTGGCAGCAGCTTGCAGATTGAGGTGGGGCGGAGCTAAACTTTTGACTCCGCCCACACTGATTATTATTATTATTTTTTTACTTTTTAACTTTTTTTTTGTTTTAAGTAACGGATGTGAAGTCATAAGCCCACGCGTCATTAAAGCCACCAAGGAATAATTCAAAATAGGTGTATAGGCTCAGTGTGGGCGGAGTCAAACTTAAGCTCCACCTTGATATGCAAGGTGTAGGCAGGGCTACTGGAACTCAATGATTTGCCATTCGCCGACTCTTCCCATTTGTGCTGAATCAATCACTCGATTTAAAATGCCACGTGCCTTCTGAAGTGCCATGCTAACAGAGTAGCAGGCTAACAGTTAGCATTAGCCAACAGCTGTGTTTGAGGACCATAACAAAAACAACTTAACAACAACCTTGTTGCATTTGTCTTGAATGATTTGAGGTCAGAAAAGGAACATTTCGAGAGGGCCAATTCCGACCTTCTACTTTCCTCAAACGCAGCATTCGTCTGTGTGGGCGGAGTCAAATGTTTCACCGCACCACGCAATGGTTGAGCCACGCTTCGACCAGCAAGCTGCACCCAGAGCTCCTCGACGCAGAGCCAATTATTTGCCATTCAAACCCTCAACTTCGACGTCTATGTTGGTTATATTCAGCTCGAACGCTTTGAGGTCGCAACCGGGTCAACCCGAGCGGGATAAATCCCAGTTCCAACCTTCATCGTTTCAGTTCATCTCATCCACTCTCGATGTACCCGGCGAGGGCTCTTAATAAACATTACAAACGGGTCTGCGGATGATTACAGAGATCGACGGCGAGTTCATCAGCAACTTGAAGATTCTGGTGCCCTGGCTCCTGAGTCCTCGCAACATTGACGTGAAGGAGATCAACGGCAGCAAGATCACCTGCAGAGGCCTTCTGGAGTACTTCAAGGTCTGGAATGCCGCAGTGTTTCTAAAACGTCCACGCTTTTTAATTTGATGCCCTTCTTCTTCTTGTATTTATACTCCAGGCTTACATTAAGATTTACCAGGGTGAGGAACTACCTCATCCCAAATCCATGCTGCAGGTAAAGGTCTGAAGTAGCCGTGAAGATAAGGCCGGGAAATAAGTCGGACGGACGGAAGCAAGGGGATACGGTGAACTCATGATGTTGTGGTTTGTGTCAGGCAACAGCTGAGGCCAACAACCTGGCGGCGGTGGCTGCGGCCAAGGATCTGTACAACAAGAAGATGGAGGAGGTCGGTCCGAATCCGCCATAAGACGCGGGCCTCGCCTTTTGCGGCCACTAAACCGCCCCGCCGTCCCCGGTCAGGTGTGCGGCGGCGACCGTCCGTTCCTGGCGCCCAGTGAGCTCCAGGCGCGCCACGCCGTCATCCGCGAGGAAGCTCTGGCGCTGTTCCGCGGCGTGAAGAAGATGGGCGGCGAGGAGTTCAGCCGGCGCTACCTGCAGCAGCTGACGGCCGAGGTGGACCAGATCTTCGTCCAGTACATCAAGCACAATGACTCCAAAAACATTTTCCACGCCGCCCGCACGCCCGCCACCCTCTTTGTGGTCATCTTTGTCATGTACGTGGCGGCGGGTGTGACGGGCTTCGTGGGCGTGGACGTCATCGCCAGCCTGTGCAACATGATCCTGGGTCTGGCCCTCATCACGCTCTGCACCTGGGCCTACATACGCTACTCGGGGGAGTACCGGGAGCTGGGGGCCGTCATCGACCAGGTGGCCGGGGCGCTCTGGGACCAGGTCGGTCGCGACTGACATCCGTCTGTCCGTTTATACGTCCGTCTCTGCATCCATTTGTCGGATTTTCCGTCCGACCTCAGTCCACTGTCCCCTCCAAACCACTGGATCAAAAATGACCCAGTTTTGGTCAAATTCTACAAAAATACGGGTGTTTTGGAACCGCTCCCTTTCTGGGTTCTTGGGTCAAGTCCGTGGGTCCATTTTTTTTCGTTGCTAGCAAAATTGGGTTGGTATTTTTTGACTCAGCAGTTCTAGAGACAAAACCGCTTTGTTTTGTACTACACAACCCAGAAGGTTGAGTCAAATTCAACTAAGGAGTAGGTATTTTGTACGAAAAAAAAAACAGAAATGTGGATACAATTCAACCAAAGAGCGAATTTTGACCAACATTTTTGACCCAGCAGTTTCAAAGGGACAAAACCTGGGTTGTTTTGTACAAAGAACGCAGAAAGTTCGATCGAATCGACCTATGGAGTGGGTTTGCCCAAATTCTGACCAAACTGGGTAGTTTCTGACCCAATAGACATTTTTTCCCAAAAGAACCCACAAAGTTGGTTCAAATTGAACCAAGGAGCGACCAAAAATGTTTGGTGCGTCCATGTCTGATTTTTCAGTTTTTCTTCTATTGTTGATACCTTCTAAAAGTTTCTTTGTTTCGATACCGCATTCCTCGACTCACCGTGTCTTCTTTTTTTCCCGCCTTTGCAGGGGAGCACGAATGAGGTAAGGACGTGCAATCCATCGTTCCCTGCGATCCTTTTCAGTCCCCCGTGTGACCCCCTTTTTATGACTCCCACCACGCAGGCGCTTCACAAGCTGTACAACGTAGCGGCCAATCACAGGCACCTGTACCAGCACGCCTTCCCCGGTCATCAGGGCGACGACAACGCGGCGGAGGGCGAGGAGCGTGACAAGAAGCGGGACTGACGGGCTTTTTTTTAATCCCGCTCAGCACGGACTGTATTCTGCTCACGTATACGCCGAGCATCTTCATCCCTCAGAATCCTCTTCATTAACTGTCACTGACCACCCGGGCGAGGGAGGTAGTAATTGTGCGATGCTTGGAGAGCCGTTTGATGTGATATCTTACTAGCGTACTAGTAGGGCAACCACTAGTTACATTATCTTATAAATGTGACTGGTGAGGCAAACCTGTGCACTGGTTGACAACTAGATTTTTTACTGCCATTTACTATTGGTTGACGTTTCTGTGCACTAGTAGTACAATCTGGGATCACTAGAACAGCCTTTTTTCACTAGTAGAACCTCTTTGGAATACTCGTAGAACAATTATGGTGCACTAGTAGAATGACAAGGGCTGCTAGTTGGATGTCTACCACTAGTTATGGTTTTATCCTGCTATCTACTGGTAGGAGAACGCCTCGGGCTCACTAGTGGAACAACTCGGGGGCACTAGTAAAGCGACTGGAGTGCAAAAGTAGAACAAATAGAAAATGGCTACTAGTGGAGGGGCTGATGTGAACAAGTAAAACCACTATGGGGACTCAAAAAACGACTAGAGTCAGTGCACTAGTAGAATGACAAGGGCTGCTAGTTGGATGTCTACCACTAGTTGTGGCTTTTATCCTGCTATCTACTGGTAGGAGAACAACTTGGGCTCACTAGTGGAACAACTCGGGGGCACTAGTAAAGCGACTGGAGTGCAAAAGTAGAACAAATAGAAAATGGCTACTAGTGGAGGGGCTGATGTGAACAAGTAAAACCACTATGGGGACTCAAAAAACGACTATAGAGTCAGTGTACTAGTAGAATTACTATGACACAAATAGAATGACGGGGACACACTAGTAAAATCACTATGGGGCACTAGTAAAATGACTAGAGTGCAAAAGTAGAACAAATAGTGGCCAATGGTAGAATGAATAGTGGGCATGTGTAAATCCTGAGGCACTCAAAGACCCGGGACACTAGTAGAATGACGAAAGTGCACTAGTGGACAATATCGGAATGATTGGAGTGCATTTGTAAAACTACCTTGTGGCACTAGTCCATGGAACAAACTAGTGAGGTCAAAAAGTGTTTAAGTGCATAAATAATTCGGAGCACTAGTCTAGTCTTGTTCTAGTAAATATCAGATGCGCTCAAACGGCTCGCCAAGCGGAGGAAAGCAGGTCTCGTTTGTTTGTTTATTTGTCGCCCTCTTGCGGAGGTTTGTGGTACGGCAAACGGTGCGTGCGGCCCACTTCATTAGGGACACCTGCACGCTCATGTGAGCCAATAAAAACCCTGATCACGCTCACTTTTTCTTGGCACCGCCAGAAAATGACTTGAAGTCTAAATTTTCCTCTCATATAAAGTGTTTTGAAAGCAAAATGTGATAAGCTTACTCATAATATGTCCACATATGTGCGGAACTTTTTAATTTATTGCAATTGTTTTTTTTTTTAATTGGTTTATACAATTTTGTCACATTCCCGTATTTTTTACTGTATTAGTGTAGGGTGTTTGCATCTATGCAAAAAAAGCGTCTAAAATGGTTTGAGTGCTCATATTTATGTTTATGAATTTGTATTCAAAAGTAATGTCATGGGTTTCACACCTTCAATAACATGCGGTACATTTTTCAGAATTCTCCAATTGATTGTTTTTTTTTCATTTATTTTATTTATGTATGTACCTACACATTGTTTTTCTTCACAACAGATTTTTACAAATCTTTTTACAGTTTATCATGTGTTTTTATTATTATTAATGAAGGCATGTGTGAGAAGACAACAAACTATTTGATGTTTTTTTTCCCCTATTTTATTGACTTGTACATAGTATAAGTCACTATTATTTATTAAAAATATGTTAGGCTTTGCTCACTTAACTCCAGAGCTGTGTTTTTAATTGTACAGCCTACATGTTATATTGTTATTATTTGAAATACATTTTTTTCCTCCCACAATGGTGTTTTTCAGTGGTCATATTTGTTTTGTTTTTTTTATATATATATTTAATTACAAATGCGTTTCTTTTGATCTGTTGGGAAAAACATGTCACCTCACATTGTGTCCATCGTGTCTATTAATACAGTTTGAACAAATGTTTTAATTTAACTCCTGGGTGTCTGAGGATTTTTCATTAACCTTGGTGAAATATAAATATATTTTTACTTTCAACCCCTCAAAAAAAAAAAAAAAAAAAAAAAAAAAAAATATATATATATATATATATATATATATATATATATATATATATATATATATATATATATATATATATATATATATATATATATATATATATAAAATTAACAGCTTTTCAATTGCTTCATTAGCATTATAAAAGCTGTTGAATTTTGAATGTGCGATTAATTCAAAAAATGAGGGGTGATGACATTTCTCTGATCCACTCTATGACGAATGTAATGTAAAGTTATTGTTACCATATGACAACTAAGGGCTTTCTTTACTAATTTTTTTTTTTACCCTTATACCTCATAAAGGAGGCTGTCGTCATTGCGGTACTATTTATTGAGCATCAGCGCTTCCAGTCCAGAGTAGTCTTTAAGATTCTATCTTAATTCCGCAAGTCAAGCGTCTACCCGAAGTGCCTGAAGTAACCAGAAGCTTCAAGATGATCCATCAAGCCAAAAGCTTTCTCCTTCTTGTCTTCAGTGTCCTTCTGAGTCGCGGTGAGTTCCAACATTCATTTAATTATGATTTTTTTCTTGAACTTTCAGTTAACTCATTGGTTCAACGGTGACGGTTGTTATCGATGTTTTGCTTATTTATTGGCTTGAAAATAAGACCTTTAATTCTGAATATTGCCGTTCTGTTTTTTTTTTTTTTTCCCGCGTCGTATTTGATTTGACGCGAATATGTGGCGTTAAATCACAGATGTGTTTTTTCCGAATTTAGTGCAAAAAAATGCTGGAATTTGACTGGGTGACAGGTTAAAATTCAACAACGAGAAAACTATTTTTTTCTTCCTCATAAAATCAAAAAATGAATTTCTCTCAGAAGGCCGTTTTAAATCGCTAACGGATCTTCACGGACACTTCATCTTCAAGGACAGTGAAATAAATCCGTGATCAATTGTGACGTATGAATAGTTACATATGACAACATCAAGGCAAAACGCGCACGCGCACTGACTTTTCGTGGTCAATAAAATTACAGCACTCGTTGATAACGTGCACACGAAAAGGGCAACGCATGGAATCAGCTTTTATCTTTGGTTTGAAAAAAAATATTTACTTCGACATGTCATTTTGTAATTATTTCAACATTTACTAAAATATGGCCATCTTGTCCTGCATTGCTTCACAAAATACTCATGTCTTTCCTCCGGACATTATAATGACATTAAATGTTTATCAGACATTCAATCACAGGTTTTTATTAAAAAAATAAAAAAATCAAGTTTTGTGGTAAAGAAAGTTTTAAAAATGTCTGGTACTAAATTGGTAAAGTAATTGCTTTAGGTTGTACTAAAGCAATTAACCACTCGATTACTTGTGTACTTCCTTTGTTCAAGTCTGTTGTTGTTGATTTTCTTTCCAGGGCATTGTGAGTGTCCCACAGGCTGGCTGGACCACCAGGACAATTGTTACTACGTCTCCGGGGACACCAAGACGTGGAAGGAGGCCAACGCCTTCTGCCTGTCGCATGACAGCAACCTGACCAGTATTCTGGACGACGACGAGAAGGTCGCGTGAGCTCTCTTCCACCTAATTTACCTCGCGAGTACAAGCTCCATATTGCTTGATGGCTTGCAGGAATGGTTGAGGACAACATTGGGACGGGGCAAGGCCTGGCTGGGCCTGACAGACGAAGGCGCCGAGGGGGTGTGGAGGTGGACCGACGGAAGTCCCTTCAGACAATCCGTGGCGTAAGTGCCGCTCAGATCCCTCCTGGTCATTTGTTGCTAGGAAGATTCTATTTGGCAGGATCTCTTTTTTTTTGGCAGGAACTGGGGGAAAGGTCAACCCAACACCAACCGCAAGCAGGGCGCACACTGCGCGGCGGCGGCCAACGAAGGGGGTCGCTGGTACAACTACGACTGCGACAGCACCAAGGAGAACTACGTCTGCAAACGAGTCAAACTCGTGGAAATCGTGAGTCGCCATGGCGCAAGAAAAGGAGTGATGCTAAGCTAACGGCGCCGTCGCTCGCTTTCAGGTGGCGCCGCACGCCCCTGAACCGCTGAACGCAAACGAGCAACTGGCAATGGAGGTGGTCACCAAGATGGTTGTTGCGGGAAAAGTCGTGACCGTGAGTAGTCGCCCAGCAAAAGTTGGCGTGACCTCACCACCATGCTAAGCGTCTGGTTTTGTTTCCCGCCCAAATGCCAATGAGGCCAAGAAGCCCAAGCCACTTGATAAGGAAGATGTCCAGGTGCCCAGGAAGACTTCCAAGCCACTTCATATGGAAGATGTCCAGGTGCGTGGCATGATGGACCTTTTTCTTTCAAATGCCCGCGACATTTGAACGCACCATGTAGTTAGCAATTAATGTTGGGGCCTTGTGTAAAATTGACAAGCAGTTCCTCAGCAATTTATTTTTTTTTTTTTTACACAATTTCCTTGTCAAAATTGCATTCTCTTGTCGTAGGGTATTCACATCGGGGAGCTGGTCAAAGGTCTCAGAGTGGGCAATATCATCACCGTCAAAGGGCGACCCAATCAGAACGCAAAGCGGTACGAGTTCGCTACAAAAGAGGTTGTTACCACGGCAACATGTTTGCGCTTTGTTGTTTTTAGCTTTGCCGTCGATCTCCACATCGGCAACAGCTATGGCGACCGCACCAAGCTGAACGTGAACCAGCGCCGCATCGCACTTCACCTGGACCCTCGTTTTGAGTTTTGGGGGTTTCTGAATGTGTTTGTGTGCAATTCCTTACTGTCTGACTCCTGGGGGGTAGAGGAGCGCCACCGGGCCTTCTTCCCCTTTGCACGCGGCCAGCTGTTTGAGGTCAGTTCTTTACTCTTGAAAATGTTGTCAACCTAAAAGTATTTTTAATGTTTTTAACACTCCAGACATTTGAATCCATGTACTTTTTTTTTTAAAACTATTTTGAATATTTTTTACTTTTTTTTTTCAAGTGTTTGGCTAAAGGAGGGGCTAAAATGGCTTGTTACTTAAGAACTACTAATTAAGTATTAAAGTAATTGATTACCTTGCATAAATACAGTAGTTATGTAGATCATTAAAGTAATTATGTACGTAGGACTTATCAAGACATAAGTAATTCCTCTAACTCCTATATTAATTGATTACTTTAAGGCCTAAAGTAGGCAATTCCTTCATTAAGTACTAATTACCCAGAGTAATCAATTACTAGTGTGTTACTGCCTACGGATGATCAACCACGCAAGACTGTATATACAACTGACGTTTACTATTTCGTAAACAGGAAGTGCAACATCTAAACACGTCCCCAGGGCAAAAAAATAAATAAAATTGACCGTAATGTGCAAACGACATCACGCAAAAAAATAACTTCAAGTATATTATACTTCCGGAAAATAAACTTGAGGAATAAATAACAAATGAAATGACAAATACTTTTTTTAGCAGTAAAAGGATCTCAGTACCTGTTTTGCTCCCCCTTGTGGTTCAGATGAGCATCCGCTGCGACGAGGACTCTTTCCATGTGTACGTCAGCAACAACTTCCAATTGGACTACAAGTACCGAGTGGGCCTGGACCAGATCACGCGTGTGACCGTGACAGGTGACGTCACGCTGGAACGCGTCACCTTGTCCTGATGTCACCACAATAGCAAAAGCCCCATTTCCTGTTTCATCCCATAATGCATTATCATTACATTATCCATTTTTTTTTCTGTACTGTATCAATGAACACAGATCATTGCTGCCACCTAATGTATGACTTGACAATGACAGTTATGGTGTAAAAATTGCAAGAGATCGCATTGAGATTCATGTTGCTTTGAAAGTTTTTTTCTGTATTGTAAACTTTCTGTATTGATAAAATAAAAGCTTTAAAAAGTTTGCATATTCTGAATGCATATAGTTTTTTGTAGACTTCAGGATGCAAAATTGTGGCCTTAAATGTCTAACCTAGCTTTCATCAACAAATCAATACAGAATTAAGATACTTTGAATTAAGATACTTTTAATCTCGATTACTGTGCTGCCCCCTATTGGCCAAGAGTCATCACTAGATTACAACACATTGCTGTCACCCCACAGCATTGTCGCAGCCATGCAGACGTGGCAGGTTGCGACCGTTGTGTGGGTGTGTCACATGACCATGAGGGAGCCTGAGACCTCGACTTGTCATTACACAAATTTATTTTTGTATTTAACTTTTTTTTTTGTATTAACATCTGTTTTGCTTCCACAGCATCACCATGCATATTTATCATGGACATTACACACTGTATATATACATAATCATTTAAATAAATTGGGATCCCCCCCCCCCCCCCCTCCCGTTTTGAACCCCTACCTGGTTTGACAAAATCTTTACTAAGGTCATTTTTAGCCTTTTAGTGTTTTTTTTTAATGGTTTTGTTAATTGTGTCTAGATCAATGGCCGAAATCGGGTGAAAATTGAAAGTTATTTTTTCTCATCAGGTTAAATATTAAACCAAACTGGGTGAGTCCTGTGTAGTGTATTGTGCGAGCCGGGGTGTATTAGTCCAAACAACAGGAGCATGGTAGAAAGCAAACGAGGTTTTATTATACCAGGTTGTACATCTCCACCATGATAAATTGGACTCCACCTTGTAGTGTATCTTGTGGAAAACTGCACAAAATGGAGTGTCATTCTCAACACATCCTTCGGAGACATTCAGAAACTAATGCCTTCACCGGAAGATTTACTAGGAAACTGTCCGAAATGGTTTGAAGCCTTGTTATGACGAGCAGCGAGACAAGTAGGCCGCCGCAACGTCAAAAGAGCACAGTCCGATACAAAGGTCAGTTTGCGTGACCCCGAAACGGCCACGGCAAGAGATTTTTGGCTGGATTTGAGCTTTCAAACGTGGGATTCACAGCCACAAATCCAAAGTACAGGAGTGGCTCCCAATATGCTTGAAATGTTTACAAGGCAAATTCCAAGCCAATTTCTTTATGGGAGTATCATTTGGGTTTTGATTTCTTGTGGAATCCATAATTCCTTGAGACAGTGCATTTTGGAATTTGAGATCACTTGAAAGCTACGACATAATCCCCAAAATGATGACAGAAAAATGATGACGAAATATTATACCCGATGAATACGAGTTTCACTTTTTCAAATTGAATTTCTGAAATGCATTTTTCCTACCATGTTTTCTTTTACGGAGACAAAAAAAAATTTCATACAAAATTCCAACTCGATCCCCACGGGAATGCGGAGAACCCGCATACACATCTTTAGATATAATAGTTATATATTAAAATATTATTTCTTACTTTTCCTGCTGGTAGAAAAGTCCGCCCAGCATCATATGGCTTTGAGACATTGCTGAATATCATAAAAAAAAGCGTAACAGTTAGCGTCTTGACAAAAAAGAAAAGCTTTTTTTTCTTGAAAGTCTTTTGCATCAAAAAGGGTTTCCAAAAGTTCCAGTAGCTTATTATTGTTCCGAGGTGATACTTATCTTTTATTAAAGATGCGTTCCTTATCAAAACACTGAAATATCAGCCAGGTTTTCTTGGATTGTCTTAAAAAACAAAAATAAAAGCAAAAAAGGAGTGGAAAAAAAAAAAGGATCAAAAATCCGAAGAAGCTGCCTGTCTTTCTCCGTGTCAGTGTTGCAAATGCTGCGTTTTGGTTCACCGTTGAAAAGAAAAAAAAAAAAAGGCACTAACGTGGAATTGCCAGTCCTCTCGCATCGTAGCTTCTTCACGGGGAGCGTTTCCAGAGTTATATATTTGGATGAAAAAGCAAAAGGCACACGGGGTGGGAAAGGGCCGGCGCGTTTCGGTCACATGAAGTTGTTGGCGGGGGCCTGCTGGGCATACCACTGCTGCCGCTGTTTGCGAGCCTCCACCTCGGAGAGCAGCGCCTGGCGGTACGCCTCGTACGACTTGACGATGTGCTCCAGTTCCTTCATGAAAAGCAACTTGAGCATACCCTGGTACGTGTCCAGGTCGGCCAGCTGGAAGAGCTCCCACTTCAGGATGTGGTCGTACCTGGCGGGAGAGCTCGGTTCATGGCCGTGCCGCGGGCTGGTCCGCGTCTACCGACCGACTATCAAGATGAGCGATACTGAACGTGTATGTGAACGATGGATGGATATTAAATGTAGATTTTAAATTCATTGCAAAAAGCTGGGTCTCACTGTAAATATATTGTTGAAAAGCAAAAATAAATAAATAAATAAAATAAAGATACATTAAGTACAGTCATTTTGGTCTCTTCTGTATCTTAAATAGCATTTTTACTTATGTTGCATGAAATTAATGAAAAGCTTCTATTATCTTTTTTCCATTCAATATAACGTGTGAATATAAATTATGTTTGTGGTTTTCATGTATATTTCATTGTTATCTGTTCAAGCAACACTTTCAGTTTTGGTTGGTTACGACTACACCATATGTCCAAATGTTTTGAATAATAGAAGACTACATTTCCTGTGAAGGCCAGCGCACCCTGAGCTCACGCCAAAAGTGAAAGGCAGGCGTTTTTTTTTTTTTCTCACCTCAGACAATTTGGCATTTATTTGGTTGTTTTTAACAACTTTTGCCAAGATGGCGGTAATCGTGCATTGACTTTCTAATCAACTGCAGTGTTTTTAAGAAATGGGTTAGGTCGATGTGATGCATGCCATACAGCAGTCACCATGTTTGTAGTTTTTTTTTGGTGTGGTTGAGTTCCTGCTACCCTACCCCAAAGTTGCTTAGCACCGCTAAAAGCAATACAGACTTTAAAAAAATAAAACGCAATAATAATCAAAATGGGATCATACGAAAAAAAAAATTCTCATCATTTTAAACCAACGGACCAGTTCTAGTGTTAACACTTACTTGAGGGGGGCGCGCGCGTAGACCTGCAGCCAGTCTGGGATCTCCGCGGTGTGGTACGGGTTTGCCGGTACCAGCACCGGCTGGTTCCTCTCAGCGGGCTGCGGTTGATAGGCAATTGGCGGCGGCGGCAGGGGCGGCGGCTGGTCGTAGCGAGGGACACTACAACAAAGAGGATCCCGGATCAGAATGACGACCTTTCCGTTCATCCCAACGGGGACATTTGATTTTAAAAACAAGCAACGAGAGCACGTTGACAGAAGAAGTTACCTGGGAGCGCAGGGGTGCCGATACTGCGCCCTCTTGTTGATGTGGTCTACGTAATAAACGCCAAACTCGGACGACTCCACCTTCTCCCAGCCGAGGGGGAGCCCCTCGCGCTCCAGCGGGTGGCTCCAGTGCGTGGTGTTGGTGTTGTGGTCGATATAGTACTTCCTGCCGCGGATGGTCCAGTCCACGGTCCAGCCGGTGGGGAGGGGCAGGTCCTCGGCAGTCACGCTGGAAAGGTTCCCCAGTGACTCGGCCTGAATTCGACCTATGCCTGCAGGGAGGATGACAAATATTTCTCTCAGCGATATGAGTAAACATTGAGGGAGTGAGTGATATTCTTGTAAGAGTTTAAAAAAAAAATCAATGGGAATGACAAGAAAAGCAAGGCACATTTTGTTCCTCTAATGTGCAGAATGCGAACTGAATCAAACGATGAACTTAAAATTCACCGATTCAGTGCCACTGATGAAAATGTCTATTTTTACTGAGCTCCACTGACAACTGGAAAAGGGAAAGATCCATTTATATTTAAATCCATTTAAATATAATAAGGTTCATTTTCAAAGTCCTGCAGAGCTTGTTGGTTAACTAATCATTTGCATCAGGTGTTTTGGGGAGAGAAACTTGCAAAACATGCAGGACGCCGGTCCTCGAGGACCAGTTGGACACCTGTGCTATAAGTGTTCTATTTTACGTTATATCCATGCTAAAATTGTGGCTCTGAAAGCAAACAAAACTACAATGTGCTCTGCAATGACAATGTTGGTCTCATGTTTGGATATCAAAAGTACTAGTGATAAAAGTGTACTCCAGTTGAGTACTCGTACTAGTATTGGTCTGAAAAAAAGTGGGACATCCCCAGTCCTATATAAATGAATTCGAAAATTATACAAACAAACGTCAAGACTTATCAGTTCTATTTCTCATGTTTTGTGAAACAGTGGCTATGTAAACACGTGGACTGCACTTCTAAAACAGCGAGACACTGATCTCGACACGAGACGCCTTCCAAATGAATCTAGTGAAAAAAAAAAAAAAAAACCACACAAAATGGAGCAGATTCCACTCACTCGAAAATTGCCACTCTTGCAGTATGAAAATTGTAGCCACTAGATATGTTTACTTCAAATGTGAAGCATTTCCCTCCTCTTGGCTAGAGCAGACTTAAAATAAGGACTTTTCTTTCCTGACAGCATGATTTGATGAACGTGGTTAAAAAAACAAAACAAAAAAAAAAAACAAAGCCTGGAGGTCTTTTTATATGCCAGGGGATTGAAGCAATAAAATCATCTAAAACAGACATATTCATTGTGCATGAATTATCTCAATCTGACGGCTGTCCGAAATCAAAAGTGCTCCCCTAAAAAAAGTGTTTTCAGAGGTGAGAGTAAGTCAAGAGAGAGCAGAAGAGAGAGGTCACTGGAAGTTGGTGAGTGAAGAAAAGGAATGTGAGAGCATGCCACAGAAATGTACTCCGCCTCCTGTGCAACCGACTCATCATCATCATCATCGTCGTAGTGTCGGCCATTTCCTTCCACAAAAAGTCCAGGGAAAGTTTTCATTTTCGGTACAACGGACGATGATATTGCTGTCATTCCAGTTCGCAAAGCATCATCCGCATCATAAAGCAAGGAAAATACCAATACCATCATGAAAAAAAAAAAGAATTAAGCACACACAGACAAACAACCATTCACACACCAAATCACACCTAAAGACAATTTAGTGAGTCCAGTACAGCTTCCATGCATGCAAAGAATCCATGCAGGCTTGGGGAGAACATGCAAACTTCACACAGGAAGACTGGAGCCAGCTGGATTTGAACTCGGGTCCCTTAACTGTGAGGCGGATGTGCTAAGCACCGCACCACCGAGCCACCTTAAAAATATTTTATTAGAAATATTCCCTAATTTCTGTGGGAGTGTCCTAGGGAAAATATTTCCCATCTTTGCACTGGAAAATAAATTATAGGTTTCTGTTGACAAGGCCAAAAATACAAATCAAAAGCGAAATCTGCTGATGCGCGCACACGTGGAACGGCCCAATAGCAGCGCAATCACATGTTTGTCATGTTCCGTGAGATAAAGAGCACAAACACACAAGATGAAGCAAAGCGAGCCGTGCGGCTTCCCCAGGAGCCTGTGCCTGCATTCCAATCACGACGAACCAAGCGTGACGCGCGTTGGGAACAAGCGGCGTGGATATGAAAAGACTTGTTCATGTGGCTGTGGATCTATCTTTAAACACGGCGGGGGGCGGTAATTCAAACGCCACCGGTAGGCTCACACCTAATTCCCCAATGTTATATTTTGCTGAAGAAAAATTCAGACTTTTACAGGTTGTATGTAACGCAGAACACAGCGTGTAAGGGGTAATTAAACTATGTAAATAAAACTACACAAAAAATAAATAACAACTAGAATACCATGCATCCGCTAGAACATGTTTTTGGAAAGAAAATTTGAAGGTAATTTGACATCGCTAAGTTAAGAAAAGTGATTACTTTGGAAATGTGTATGAGAGGCGATCTTAACACCTGTCTCTGATATCGTCAAATCTGCAAGAGCAAAACTTACCTGAAGAGGGTCTGCTAGGTGTGGGAGGAGTGTGTTGCCGTGGAATTCTTTGGAAATTGTGCTCTCCGTGCTCGTAGTAGTGGTAGTCATCCGGAAAGCGGTCCGGAATCCTCCGTGGCTGCTGCTGCCTCCCATCGTAGTAGGAAGCCTCCTGGGGGTGGTAGTAATAGCGCCCGCCGTCGCCGTTCTCAGATACGGGGCTGCCGTCCGTCAGGAAGGACTGCAGCGAGCCGGCGTACTCGTGCGGCAGGTCGCCAAGGCTGCGCGGCAGGTACGGCGGCGCGGACAAGCGGTGGCTCTCGCGCCGGGCCGCTTCGTGCTGCGGGCGCGGCACAGCGGCGCGGAGGAAGCTCTTGCTGCGGGACAAGGTTGGTTCCCGGACGGGGGCCGCCGGGTAGGGGGAGGGCCCCATGTCGGGCATCGGCACGTCGGCGCGGCGGGGGATAGTGGGGCCATGACGGATGAATGAGGGCATAAGATCTGGAATTACAAAAGGACTTGCTTTAGCTTTAATGGTAGATCAGTACCGGCGATGTACTGACAATGAAAAAAAAAATGGTATCAAAAACCCTAGATACTTTGAAAGTATTTTTAAATTTGATTTTTAGTTTCTTCAAACGTATCCATTCAAATTTAGTTAATAAATGTGTTTTATGAAAATTGCCGGTATTTCAGCCTACAGTACTGTCCAATACCTATTCAATATCAGCATTCATTATAGGTTTTAACTATTTTTTATTCGTATGAAATGTTAAGCGACTTGATCAAGTGATATGATAGCAAATGTCACCTACAGTTGGTATGAGACAGTATGACCCATTTACTCCAAACATTTGGGTTACATAAATTCGACCTTAAACATTAGAATGTACATGAACAAAATCAACACAGAAATAAGTTTGTGTAAAATCATACTCAAGAATAGCGGTTGGTGAATGGGTGTTCATATTGAAGGTTTTCATGTAGTATACTATTCGTAGTTTGATTTTTGTTTTAGCTATTCTCGGATTAAAAGTTATTAATATTGGGTTCAGAAATCCCTACCAATAATAATAGAAAAGACAACTAAGGACATTTTGCTATACGGTTTAGTGGATGTTATTCCTAGCATTTGTTAATTCTTCGTTATATTTATCGTTTTAACTAGCTATTCAGTAAATGGGATACATTAGAGTTTCATGGGAAGTTGCAAAAGCATTGATATAAAAAGACAGGACATTGTCAGGACAACGTTGGAGTAGATGGGATAGAGCATTATGGGAACTGATGGGACATAACAGGAGATGAAACATAATGGACACAAGAGGACATAGCGTGATATGAGATATAACAGAGGACTTTGTAACACAAGACTTTGTTGGCTATTATCTTGTAACGTGAATTACAGCCAAACTGACGTTTACAGTAGCGGAGAAGCTTTGCTTTAAGCTACACTGCCAGGACATCAGCTAACTGGGTTAAAAGTTTTTAAGTGCGGCAAAACGTGGCATGAGTTGACCTCAAACATATTCGACATAAAAGTTGGAAAAAAAAACGTGTTTCCACGTTTTCTCTGAGAATTGCGGAGTGTTACTTAGGCGCAAACAGCATCAACTGGACACCGTCGATAGCAACCGAGGCTAGGCTAAGCTAGGCTAGGCTAACTATCCAGCAACCTGTTGCTTACTTCGGAGGAGCGGCGACGTCTCCTTCTTCACATACTTTCCGTGGACCTCGGCCGGCTTCGACGACTCGCTTTTACTCTTCTTTCGCGAGAGCATAATAACTCCAGTTTGAGCGTGGTGGCGGTGATGGGGGAGGAGGGCGTCAACAACGAGCCGCTGTCAAGCCCTCCGCTCGGCAGCCGCCCCGCTCTCCTCGACGCCAAGCGCGGAGAGAGAACATTTTGGAAGGCGGCTACTTCCGAGGAGGAGGAGAGTTAGCCTAGCTGATGCTAACTGGGAGCTCTAGTGGGATTAGTTTTGCGCATGCGTACAGTCCTGCCTGCGGGCGCCTGCGCACACGCCTTTCCCGAAAATAAACATTTAATAAAATATACCGTTGTTTTCTTTCCCCCACAGATAACGGGAGAAAAACAGGATATTGAAATAAATGCATAAATACAATAAATTTGATAACAGTTCACTGAATTAGCCTTTATTTTTAAAACAAGAACACCATCTAGACTGGTACAAAAAAAAAAAAAAACAAACACAAATGCTTCACAAAGATTCATTCCCCCCACTACATAAAGGTAGAAAAATACAAAACTTTAATAAAAAAATATACATATACAGAAGGTATGGGGAAAAAAAATCAAAGTGTTGACTTCACTTTTCAATGATTAGTAGGATTGACCGAAATGAAATAAAGTATACGCAGTAATATTGACAGTATAAACACTATACAGAAACACACAAGTCATTTAAAGCGTGTGCAACAGTTAGTGTTTTCTTACATTCTAAAACTTAAGTCTCATGATGTTTGACTAGCATGAACACACAGCCGACAGGCAGCTTTGTGCTTTGGTATTCATACACTGTACAGAAGAACACTTGTATATTTTTAACAGCACTGCAAACCTCCTTACAGGGAAAGTCGTACACAGAATGTCGATCTATGGACTTAGAATATCCCTTTCATGGGGAAAAACACTTGAAAATAATCTAGGCTTTAGATGGATGTGTGTTTACAGTTAAAAAAGTGCTTTATACTTTTTCAAGTGTCTTTTTTCCAGAGAATTAGAGAAGATAATGACTCTGAATGATGATGGACATAAATAGGGGAAAAATAATTTACATACTTTATATGTCAACAAAAAAAAAAAAGAGAGAGGCACGAGGAAACGCTGGGGGGTGCTGATTACCCCAGGAAAAGGCTTTGTTTTTGTCATGTGAAATGTAATTGTAATTTTTTTCAGGCAAGTTTCAGGCACTTTGATGCACTTGGTTTTTTTCTGTTTTAGACTAAGCTGTAACTCGTATAAACCCTGTAAAAATATATAACAGTTGTTCAAAGTTGATTTATATTGCTTTTTTTGTCAGTGTTAAAAAAGATACAGGTTTAAGTATATACAATTGTTGTAGATTATCTCATTTATAGTCAGCACGTCAAGTGGGGGCAGGCGCGAATTTTTTTACATAATGATACATAATTCATATTAGTAAAATAAAGTTAAAAAAAATTCAGACGACTGAAGTTATATTAGAATAGTAATATACAAGTCATGATTAAAAGAAATATATATATTTTTAAGAATAAATTGTTGTACAAACAATTGCATTTTCAATATGAGAAGCCTTAACTGGTTCACAAAATCAGTATAATCTTTTCTGATAGATATTTCACACATAATTGTACAGGCAGCTTACTAAATTAAAAAAAAAGTTTTTGCAACTCTTGGAGATACAATACACTGCACTGCGGTATATCTTTTGCATGTCACTTTGCCGTCACTTTGGTCTTCTCCGCCATTCTGCGTCGTCGCTCCACCGCCTCCAGAGTCTTCAGCAGCTGATCATTCTCCGCGTACAGGTCTCGGATCAGCACGTCGGCTCTTCTGTTCTTGTGCGCCTGGAAGAAATCGACAAATGTAAACGCGCTCTGAAATCACACTTTCAAAGACGCGTGTGAGTTTCTGACCTGGTCTTTGAGCTGGGCCACTTTTTCTCTGAGAAGTAGCTTGACATTACGCAGCGTCGTCTCGATTTCTTTCATTCGTGACTCCATACGCTCCATTCGGGGCTGCTGGTCAACCTGGAAAGAAAAGGATTAACAATTATTAATATTAAGATTATTAAGACGCAAATGGAAGCATGAAACAAACAAACAAAGCTAACCAAAGCAGACTTGAATTTGCTAGAATTTTTAATGCGAAAAAAGGGGTTACATTTCTATTTTAAAAAATAAATAAATAAAAGGGGAAGGAGGGAACTGCAACATTAAAAAGTATTTCCTATTTGTAGCAAGTCAACACAGGAACAAGAGCTAAAAATGGGAATTGAAAAATAGGAGCAGAAAAATAGGGGAATACAAATCATTGTGAGTGTTGATGTTTTTAACGTAAAATATGTTTGACAAAAATTCCAGGAAATATACTTCAAAGTAGAAATTAGGCAGTGGGCGTATAGAGTAGACAAACGGGCCAACAATTGCAACAATTGTCAATGAAAATGAAAAAATGTGAACCAAACCATTCACACACACGCGCAAAAAAATCAAATTTCAAGTTGGAAATCAAAACAAGATTCACAAGTAAAGATTCAAGTAAATCCAAAGCCACCCTTTCCACAATCATCAAAAGTAAGATCGCTAAGCATCATGGAGGTAAAAAAAAGGGAAGAAAGACCAATTAAACAAGAAATTATGAACCAAGCCAACCTTAACCTTGGAAACATTTCTCAATTGATATTTGACAAATGTGTACCTTTTGTGTCAGGGTGGGTTGCAATTTAAAAAAATGTAAACAAATATATACACAAAATACGAAATCTACCCCCCAAAAATAAATAAAATACTGATAAATAATAATAAATAAAAAACATGATAGTGAACACATGTATCTTGTGATTTGAACATGCATAAATAAAAATAAATTATCAACATTCAAACTGAGGTGGCCGTGTGTGATACTGTGACAGTCTTTTCCGCCTCACAAACCAAAAAAAAAAAAAAAAAAAGTGATCCACTTAGTGGCGCAGCAGTGTTAAAAAAAACAAAACTCTTTTGATGCACAAAATTAGAATAAAAAAAAAAAGTAGATGACATTCAACAAGAGCATGTGCAATTCAAATAATAATAAAAAGGAAAATAAAAGGCAAAATGCAAAGACACAAAATAAAACCCTGTGATTGCTCGCCTCAAAAACTTAGTCTTCCCTGATCTTATGGCAAACCATCACAAATACGCCCGGCGTTTAAAAGGATCACCAAGTCCACCTAAAAACCAGAGTCTTGGATTCAAACAAAAACTAAACAATTATGAGCTCATCTCAATTAGAAATCCCATTTGGGAAATTTGTGCGCCACCTAGCAGCAGTGCAATGCATTGACAAACATTCGCGTCATAGTTGAGTCTCCTATGAGGATGACAGCTAAAAAGACAAGTGCGCGGCGGCCATCTTGAAAGCGAGAAGATGCCGTTGGTGTTAAAGTCCGCCGATCCGCCGGTAGCCTTCTGCGTTGGCGTTAGCTCGCCAATCAGCCGCCACTTCCTGGAGAGAGAAATGCAAGGTACACTTGACCACAGCTCCAGCCTCGCTAATCCCTACCAACTTTTTAGCGGCTAACGAAAATAACTACGAAATGTCAGCAGAGTCCAAACGCCAGAGAAAGAAAGTGTCGTCGCGGTGGTGATGAATAAAACGAGCCGCCCTGGCTGCAGAGGGAAGTTTGGGGCGTGTCTTAGTGTGTGGGTGGATCCAAATTGTTGACCCCGCCCACCAGAAGTAGTCAAAATGGCCAATTTGTCATCTGAGTCATCCGTTCGGCTGATTGTGGAGTTGCGGAAGCATGTTTAGGGGGATCTGGAAATTGATTGTCTGATTTGTTCAATAACGATCAATTTTTGATGATCAATAAAGTTGAAAAAAAAAAACATAAGCATGCCATCATAACATGGCGAATCATTAAAGCCGCCAAGGAAATAGTTTAACCCCACAATAAATAAAAAAATAATATTCTTTGACTCCTTGTGGGCAGTGTCAAATGTTTAGTGGGTGGAGACAAACATTTGGGGGGGGGGGGGGGGGTCATATTGCGAAGAAAGTATGAAAATGTGTTATTTAATCCATTTTGATTGGTCGAAAAAATAATTGACAGAGATTCATCAATTATTAAAAATAACAGTAACTTGCACCCCCAAAAGGAGTGATTGATAGTAGATGGAGAAGGACTATGAAAAGACTAAGCTCCAGGGAAATCAATAAATCGAAGGCTAATCAGAAGGAAGGATGAGGGATATATAGCAGGAAGAATGGATGATACTGGAAGTATCGATGGGAGAAAGAACAGAAGCAAAGATGAACATTTCTTCGGTTTAGTTTGAATAAATTAACTCTTTCAGCGCCATGGATGAGAATCCTCATTATTTAATATAGTAATACCAACAATAAATAATAAAATTCTTGTCAAATACGTTTTTTTTAAGGAGGGTAGCTGACACCCTTGACTAGTGCTTACCTAATACAAGCCAACTGAGCACTGTAGTGGCAACTGTGACCATTGGATGACAGTGTTTTCACACATACAACATAGGTATTACCTACATGCAATTCAAAGTAAGGAATGGAAGTCAATCTTTCATATAATACCACCCATATTTACATATAGTACACAATATTCTGTTGGCCTTGAAAGAGGAGTGAAAATGCTAAAAACACTGACCCTCTATAGGTTTCCTTTCGCGATAACGCTTGGCACTGAAAGAGTTAAGAAAAAAATGCAATTAGAAGTTTTGCGTGTCGAATTTTCAGCGGGAAAAACATTTTCATCTATTTTGGAATAACGCATGCACTGCACTAGTGGCGATGCTCTACCTGCACTAAAACAACAAAGACAAACAAGATGGATTTGCGACCACAACCCAATAGAACCAAAATGGAAAAATCCAAGAGATTACAAACCACCAAAACCCAAACACAGTGAATGTGTAGATGAACCTGGGAAACAAGAGCGCTGCAAACCATTCAGAAAATATGAAATGAATTTTCATTTTGACATGGCAACTTTCATCACAACCCACAATGCATCAGCTAATGCAAAAGACATGGTTGGAAAGTGAACACCACCTCCATACGAGTGAGAAGGAAAGAAACTTCATTCCAATTCATGCACTAAGACATAACAGTGATGGATCAGCGTGACAATATGAAATGTGTGTGAGGTGGAAAAATGGACTATGAAATGCGGCGCGACGCCATTTTCGTACCTGTGAGTTTTCGTCGGCGGAACGATGCCCCCTTGCCGTCCTGCGGGGCGATGCGGTAAAGTGAACCTGGAATGACTATAAAAGGAGAAAAAAAAAATGAGGGATGGGTCAACTTCTGTGTTCAATTGGCACATTTGATTTTTGCCATCGACAGACCGACCGATTTTCAAAAACGAAGCGCGGTTGAAATATTTTGCCAACCTCGAAGAGTTGCGCGGTAAGTCGAGATATCTCAGACTTCAGTGCCTCATTTTCCTCCTGCAGCTGCTTCATTTGTGCATGTCCTTCCTGGGCAGTCAGATTCTAACATGACAACACAAGATCAGACTTTATGTGAATAAAGTCATTTGAAACCGAATTTATTCTAATTTTTTGCCAAACGGATTTTTCTCAATTGTCAGCTAGCACTGTATATATTAGGAATCAGGTGAGAAACTCAACGCCATTTCACACTGGTAAATAACATATTAAGGTGATTAAAAAGCAAAGGCTTTTGTCATGTAAACATGTGAGAAACATTGCCCCCTAGTGTTAGGATGACAGAGTGCATGATTTGACATGTATAATCGCCGGCTTTTTAAATGTTAATATCGCCGAGGATCATCTTAATTAATCGTGGCAGTCAAAACTGTGATCGCCATTAAAATTCGATTAATTGTGCAACCCTGGGACTGTGTATTTTGTGACGCATACCAGTGCAAGGAAAGACAGAAACAAAAGGAGAGAATAAAAGAAGACAGAAAAGAAAATAAGGCCTCCTATCAACTATTATGGTGCAACTGGGGGCCTGCGAAGCTAGTTAGACCATTGCATGTCCAATCGTGAAAAAATCTGAGTGGACGTGCATCGTTACCCTGATCAGCAGCTTCTGGGCGTCCAATTCCTGCTTGAGGGAGGCGTTCTCCTGCTCCAAGGATTTGAGCAGCATGGACTGGCTGTTTTTGTGCGGCTGCTGCTTCAAGAACAGGATGCCGGCCTGCGAGCGGCGACAAGAGGATTACTTTCACAGTCATCCACAAAATCCTAGCGTCAGATTCTGATATGAAACCTTGTCGTCTTGTTCCTTCCGCTGCAGTGTGTCGTCTTTGTGGAGCTTCCTGCAGGGAATTTGGATGCCAGACTTGCGCAAGGCTAACTCTAAAACATGGTTCTGCGGAGGAGAGGACAAAGGTGTGAATCCAACTATATTGGAAGTTTATGGTCGGTCAAACAGGTCTCACCTTGTCAGAGGCGTTCTGCAGCTGCTTGTGCATCACCACAACTTCCTGGCGGAGGGAATCTCTGTCCTCCTGCATGATGCGGAGATCCGAGCGTAGGCAAGATCTCTCATTAGTCAGGGCCTGAAGGGTGTCATCCATGTTCTTCACCTGGGAGTTGGAAATAGGGAATGAAAACCCGAGTGTGCGTGAGTAAGGAGACCCAAAAGGTCTTTACCTTCTCCTGGTATTCAGCCACCTGTTTGCAAAGACCCCGCATTTCTTTGACCGCATCATTTCGCTCCTCCGTCTGTTGGCTCTGATGACTCTCATTTGACCCCGCCTCCTTTAACTGTCCAGAAAAAATGGGAGGGTGTGTTTTGCACACACATAGTCTCAGGCGTGACATTTACAGGGCTTTAGTGCTCGAGTTAAGACTCAATACATTTTTACACACACACACATCAGTGGTACCTTCTCCTTGAGGCCAGAAACCTCCTTGACCAGCTCGGTGTTCCTGTCCTTCAGCCTGGTTGTCTCCTTTGCACCTTTGGTCAACTCCTCTTCCAGAGAATGCACGCAAGCTGCCAGCTAACGACACAGCCAGCTGTTATCCACTGGCGTCAACCATAATCGCCATGACGACTACTCGCTCACCTCTTCCTTGGTGGCGAACGGCTCCAGCTTTTCATCATTTTGCATCAGCTCGGCCAGCTTCTTTTTGAGTTCGTCCAGATCAGCCAAGCTCTGGGCGTTTTCTTCTGTCAGCAACCCGTTTTCGTTCTGGAGTCGCCGGCTTTCGGAGCGAAGGTCGGACATCTGAAATTGGTCAGCGGCGACAACGCGCTCGGTGAAAAAATGCGTACAGTGAGATCCTGGACAATCAATCGAATTTACATGAACATTGCAGTGTGGTAGAATTAAAATTTCAATATTGCACATCATACTTTGTTGGAACAAGTCAATAGGTTCAATAATTGGCATTTCAGATGGCGTTAATAGGTAAATTTAGTTCATATGCATAATACATAATCTGCTTAGTCACGGGACGGATTACAATAGCGAGTCCAGGTCCGGCTGTATTCTAAATTTTTGCCTCACCTCCTTGCTGAAATTTTCTGCTTCCTGTTCAGCAGCAAGCTTCTCCTGGCTGAGCTGCTCCAGTTTCTGCCTGGAATATAGATACAAATCAGTCATTATGAGACACCTTCTAAATGGCTACCTACAGCAGGGGGTCTACAACAGGAAGTGGGAAAAAAATAAGCTTTTAAATATAAAAACTGGACAGGAATTTTTTTTTTTTAATGAAATGTCATAATTTATGGTTTGGGATCCGGGTACCCCCACTTTGCGATTCACCGACAGAAATCAAAGAAACCAAATCACAAGTCTGCAAAGCTCCATTTAACACAGAGACTTTGCAGTACTGCTGTCGAAATCAGTTCGTCGTCGAGTCGTTTTATGTCCTTGGCGTTATTCCTGTCATGTCCAGAAGGGCGGCGCTACCAAAACAGGGGTGGAGTTTAGGACCAGTTAGGGTTCTACCACAATACAGTCAGGCAGATTTGGGAACAATAAAGACAGGCCACAGCACAAATCTGGGGATGAGGGTCCAAAAGTTGTCTTCACATTACCTACTGGCCCATGCAGGTGTATTCTTGGCTTGCAGCTTTGAGATGGCTTGGTGAAGTTCGCTGGTGTGAACCTCAAACTCACCATAGCTGCCCGTGACGCGAGAAGCCTGAGAAAGGTTGCTCCTGGGATCCGGGGTGTCCCTTTGAGCTTCAAACTCCAGGAACAAATCCGAGAGCTTACAGTTCTCCCGGCCAATCCTGCCGATGTGGTCTGGGAGAGAAATCTGATCACCGCTCATCTGGCTTTGCAGTCTCCAAATCTTCTCTTTAAGCTCAACGTTTTGCCACTTCAGCGTGTCGTTATCGCACACGCAATCTTCATAACGAGCCTGAAGATCTTTCAGTTTAGAGGTCTTGGATTCCAGTACTTTGATGTGCTCCATAAGCAGGAATAGTTTGACTTTAAGGCTATAGTTTTCCTCCAGATACTCACGGCCCGTTTGGATCTTCTTGCTGTTGTGCTCCATAAGACTCTGGAGGAGCTCAGTCTTCTGCTGGAGCAAAAGAATTTTCTCCTGGAGGAGAAAACTCTCCTCTCTGCTTTGACGGTATGAAGACTGAATTTCAAAAAAAGAAGAATCCTGGAATTCACAATCAATGTCCTGATCATCCCAGTCAGTTTCTAGACCACGGTCAACTTTGGTATCCTCTGGAGATAGTTCACAAGGATCCACGAGGACCAAGGAACTAACTACGGTCTCTGCATCCCACTGATCCTTATTTGAGGGGGTTTCTGAGGTAGTAGGAACATCTTGAGAACCACCCTCTTCCTTATGGTAGTCCAAAGCTTCAGATACCTCAAGTAATGAGTCTTTAACTTGACATGAGAAACGCTTTGAGTTTCCTCCAGTTTCAGGGAAGCTTAGGTCAGAGGTTGTCCAGGAGCCTTCTCTATGGCACTCAAGAACTTCAGGGTTGTTGTTAGGTTCTTCAATGTTTGACGTTTCCAGGTCATTACAACCCCGGTCAAGACCATTTGTATTACAAGTCCAGGAGACATGCATGTTTTGGTTCTCACATTTGGTTGGTCCTTGGTTTTTACACAGTTGTGGTGAGTCTTCTCCAAGTTCATTCAATGGATTGCTCTCAATATCTAGATCTTTCTCACTGAAGGAATTTTCAAAAATTAATGCGGTACCCGTTTTCTCGTTCTTAGGCGCACCCAAAACAGGATCCCGAGTTTGGCTTTTTTTCAGTTTTTCCTCGAGAATAGCCACCTGTCCCTGAAGTTCTTTCCGGTCCAGCTCAAAGTCATCCACTGCCTGTTTGAGGAGCTTCTCCATGTCTTCTATCCTCAGCTTCAAATCATCACGCTCGGTGAGAAGCGAGATCCTCTCTGCGGTCTGCTCGTGGGATATCGAAAGCATCTCTTCGTATTGCACCTCGAGCTGCATGTAACCGCTCTGGATTTCCTCCCTTTCCTGTCGAAAATCTTCTACCGTTTGGTTGAGCAGTAGTTCGGCATCCTTGGCTTTCCTGTCAGAATGAGCAATAAGCTCCTCCTTGGCCTGCAGACTCTCCTGGAGTCGGTTGTGCAGATCATTCAGCTGGTGACTCAGCTCCATTTCTTTGGTCTGGGTGGTCATCGCGCTGCTCTCTACTTGGTTTTGCAACTCCTGGGTCTTTGTCATCATCTCTTGCACGACTTCTCCATGGACCTTTTCTAATCCGAGCCGTTCTTCTTCCCACTCTCGATTAAGTCTCTCTGCGCCTTCCTCTGCCATTTTCTGCCATTCCTCAGCACTTTGGAGCGCTCTGTGCAAGTGCTCCTGCCAGAGGACCTTCTGCTTGGCCTGGCTCTCCGAAAGCTCCTTTAGCTCATTTTGATAGCGCTGTTCCAGTTTCAAAATGTCCGCATGAAAGCGTGCTGCTGCTGATTCTTGCTCACCCGAGAAACGATCCTCGACTTGCTTGATTTTCTTGGAGAAGATAACCTCTGTCTGATGCCTGCACATGGTTATGTTATCATTGTTACAGCAAACCACAATTTTCACTAGGGGTGTATTTGAAGTCAGATTTTTCTTTGGTGTAAAAAGGTGAGTTTGAATAAGAAACATTTTGAATTAAAAGACAGGAAGCGTAGCCGCTTCCTGTTACAGCCACGACTAATATACAGCTCAGCCTCCGATTTCCGAGATTCTATTAATTAATGTTAGTCTATTCATGCAATACATGAGTCTTTAACATCTTAACCGCAGCGTTATTACCGTACGATTTCCTCACCTCTCCTGAGTGATGTCATCTCGTAGTTTATCCAGCATTCCACTGAGTACGTTCCTCTCCTCGGCGTGTTTAAGGGTCATCTCTCGCATTGCCTCCTGGTGGCTCTCTTCGTGCAGCTCCGCCAGATTTTTCAGCCTTCTCTCCAGTTCCTCCTTCTCAGCATCGTGCTTCTCCCGTTCCTCGTCCAGTCTCTCCTGAAGCATGCTTTCATAGTCCTCCTCCAGCTGCAGCCTCTCCCGGTCCCATTCCTGCTTGAGCTTGGCCTCCCGCCGCTCGTGCTGCTTCTGAAGACCCAGTCTCTCGCTCTCCCAGCGCTCCTGGAGATCGGTCTCCTTCTCCTCCTGCTCCTTGACCAACCTCAGCATGGCCTCCTCCAACAGCAACTGTAGAGACTCGTTGTTCTGCTTGTCCAGCTGAGCTCTCTGCTCCTGCCACTCCTCAGTCAGCCTTTTCACGGTGATTTGGTGCTCCTTTTCCAAGCTGGTCCTCACCTCCTCAAGTCTGACTGTCAGCTGCTCCTCATGAGCTTGCTTCAGCAGTTCCTTCTCCTTTCCAAAACCATCCATCCACATTTTCTCCAACTCGTCCTTCTCTTCCTGGAGTTTCCTCTCCCAATCCTGCAGTCCAGCTTCTAACTTTTCTGTGTTCTTTTCTTCTAAAATCTTCATCGCACTGGCGTGTTGGATTCGTAGCTCCTCCATCTCAGCAAGAAGCTCCAGCTTTCGCTCTTGCAGGTTCCTCAGCTGCTCCTCGCGTTCCACAGCGACGCTCTCTGCCTCAAGGAGCTGCCGCCGAAGGGTGCTCGCCACCTCCCGCGTCTCCTCTTCCAGGCGGGTTCGCTCTAGCTGCGCCTGCTCAAGCTGGTTTTGGAGAAGTTGTTCCCGTGAGCGAACGTCGGCCAACTCCTCCCTTGAGGCCTGGACCTCCTGCTGGTGCTGGAGGGCCAGTGCTGTCTTCTGGTTCTCATGTTGCTCAACCGCAGCGTTGAATTCATTGATCTGCGGTGAGGAAACCAAATATATTTAAGGCGTTATCAATCCGATTTGCACATATTTTAAAAAGCACAAACAACTTATTTGGATAATGAAGCAGACTTACTTTGGTCTCCAGCTGGTTCCTCAAGTCATCCATTTGGCACAAATGCTGCTCCTTATGCTTCTCCAGCATCATCTCCGCCTCCAGGTTTATACTGATGAACGGATGGACGTCTTCAGAGCCGAGGCCTGGGTCCGACTCCCCGCCGGGGCTTTTGCTCTCCATTTCCTCTGAGAGAGGCTGGGGGCAGGGGGGCGGAGGTCGGCCCAGGATGTGCAAGTCCTGCAGCTCGGACTGCAGCTCATCAACGCGATCCTGCAGTTCCTGGTGAAATAATCAAGAAGTACGCATTAAAAAAAAAGCAGTTTGATTCATGACTATCAGAGTTTTTGCTATACATCTTTAACAGGGGTTGTGTTCCGCATTCCTTTTGCTCTGAGTCCTGATTGGCTAAGAGACTGTAGGAAATCTAAGAAACGTTTGTTCCTGTCATAAAAAAATATAAACTGAGTTTTACTGCTTTAAAAGATATAAGCATAAAACACATCTATTGAAGAAAAATAAAAGATGAAAAAAAAATCTCTGAATGGAAGAGCATATGCAGAATAATAAAGAAAATCACAAAGGGGATAAAACCTTTATGATAGATAAAAAACATTTAAAAGAAAAAGTGAGAAAAAAAACAGTATAATGAAGAAAAAAAAAACATAAGGAGGAAAAAAAAAAACATTTACAATTTGAAAAAAGAAAAACTACTGTGAATGAAAAAATATTTATGGACCGGAATCATATGTGGTAAATGCTGTAATATTTACCCTGCACTGCGCTTCATATTCCAGCCGCAGCTGCTTGATGCGTTCCTCTTGCAGGAAAAAATCAGCGCTGCTGGGATCCAGGTCACCAAACTAAATATCACACGCAGACACAAATGCAGTGAAATTGCTTAGAAACGCATAAGATTTTCACTCCCGCTGGGCCAATGCGTCCTACAGCTTTTCAAAAAAAATAGCATGGAAATGGAAGTGGGATTTTTTTTAAATCCATTTTCCTAGACTTAGAAACGAGTAATATAAGCCATAAATTTGATTTTTCGTAAAAAGAAAAAAAATCGGTAGTGGAAGGGTTTGAAACAAGTCTCCTCTCACATCTTACCTTCTCTTTCATGATGTTGTCCAAATTGGCCTGCAGTTTTGTCACCTGGCTTTGGGCCTGGCTCAGTTTTTCACTGCAGTCCAGCAGGTCCATCTCCAGACGTCGGTTTTCCTTTCAAGACGAGGACACCGTTCTACTACGCTCCGAGCTCCAAACACAGAAAATTCGGACCTACCTTGACCGAGATGGAGAGGTGGTCCCTGAGGAAGGACTCGTCCTCCTTGATCCTGTCCACCTCTGCCTCCAGTTCCTCGCGTTGCTGCGCCGCCTGCTGGCGGATCAGGTCCATCTCTTTCAGCAGGTCTGACCTGACCGCTGCAAGTTTCTCTTGGTGCTCCTCCTCCAGCTTCCTGCACATGGTCAAATAGTCATATGAGCAATAACGCAACTGTGCTTTTTGGGGTTGGAATATTATTCAATAAAAAGGCCAAAATGGTCTCAAAATTTCTAATATTATTATGTAGCATTGTGTGGATATGTATGTAACAGCTATATTTTTTAATTGTGGATAATTGTGGATAATTGCGAAGTGTATATATGCGATATATGTATATTTATATAAGGTTTTTATACATAATTACATGTTTTTTATATACATTACACATACTAACATGTGTAGCTATATTAGTATATAATATACAAGACTACTTAAAAGGGGTAAGGAATTAAAACAAGCATTTGTTAATTTTTAATTTTATCATTTTTCTTTTGTATGTATAAACAGCATAAAGTTTTATTTACATACAGTATATATTGTAATTTGGAAACAAATCTTTCATTCATAATGTTATAATAATTCGTCTGTGGCATGCTTTTGTCGAAATGTGTCAAAGATCAAAAATTAAACATGTTTTCATAAAATATTTCTTTCTTGTGAAATTGTGTACACCTTCTCGCAGCCTATGATGTAATAACACATGAAAGTTTGATAAAATATAATTAAAACTTGACTCAAAAAAAAAAAAAGCCCTTTTTGATATTGTAAGAATAATTTTACGGATATCACATTATGTTTTTACATTACTGGGTAAGTCATACCTGAGGTTAAGAATATTTGTGCGCTCGATTGACAAGTGATGCTCGTCCACCTCGGTGGCCAGCTGGGTTTTAAGCCTTTCCGCCTTTTCCAAGTCCGATCGGATTTTCTCCTTCTCTCTCAACTCGCTGTCCACACGCTCTCTGACAGGGGTGAGAGAGGGAAAAAAAAAAACAAAACACACACAAAGTAAATCCAATAAAACTCGAACAGAAATTGATTTTCTACCGTTCCGATCGGACTAACAGGAGATGTCTGATTTCCGCTTTGAAACTGGCCAGCGCCGCCTGGTGGATGCCATTCTTGGTGGCCAGGAGTTCGTTTTCAAGCGCCAAGGTCAGATCGCACAGACTTAGCTTGCCGTCGAGGCTGAAATTCAACGCCTGCAGGATAGTAAATTAGCCTTATTGACAACCATCTCAACAAGCAGGCAATATGAACTAGTCACAGAAAAGTTCACGAGCATGTGTCACCTGTAGGATCTCAATGCTATTTTCTATGCCTTCCTCCATCCAGGCGTCGATGATGGACTCGACCGGAGTGAAGCCGGTGCCGTCGTCCAGGGTGGAGAAGAGACGCATGCCGATGGTGCTTATCAGGGCAGAGGGGTTGGCAATCCGCCGGCCCAGCTCATCGAAGGACTGCAAAGGAATTGCAATAAAATAAGGTTTGATTTTTTTTTTCCAGGCAGTTTGGCGCACTTGGTTCGTTTTTTTCAGTTTTAGACTAACATGAAACCATATAGCTCTTTTCTTTTATTCAGGTTAAAAATGATGCAGTTTTAGGTATACTGATCCAGCTTATACTATAAGTTTTTTTTCAGTTTTAGACTAACATGTAACCTGTATAAACGCTGTAAAAAAGCAGCTTACAGTTGTTGAAACTTGATGCATATTTCACTGATTCAACTTTTCAAAGTAATCACCTTATTTACGGTCAACATAGCGAACTGAGGGAGGGTCACTTTCCTGGAGGCGGCTTAGCAAAAATAATTGAGGGCTTTAGTTTATAGGAGACTTTCGCCTTAACAAAATTGGAATGTTGCAAGGACTTTAATCTAAAAAAAAAGAAGCTAAAAGATCCTAGCACGTATAGACAAGTGAAAAGTTGTTGACACGTTCACGGTTGAGTGCTGCAAGAAATTCTGAGATAAGCTCAGCCTACCTGAGTGGAGTGCTGTCTTTTCAGCTGCCTGTAAGGAGTGGAGGCCGACAGAGCCACAGGCTTGTTGTACTTTAAAACGGTGGAGACAAACTCTTGAACATCGATCCATCCCTCACTGTTGAAGCCATGGAGCACGTCTGCACTTATCTGACAGAAGAAACACATTAGTAAGAAAGAATAAGGGCGGGGCTAAATTAATTTGTGACTGTGACATTTTTTCCAAGTAGAAGCACCCCAGTTATTGAATTTAAAAACGCTATTTTGAAGACCTTTATGAAAGTTGATGCAGGTACAAAAACTTTCTCAAGGGAAAAACGAATTTTCAAAGCTTGTTTGGATCGGGAATAAAACATGATAAAGTAAAGAGGAGGGGGGCTTGTTTTGACTAGTGTAATCATATTTTTTTATAATGCTCACCTCCAAGCCCACATATTCGCACAGGGCAAGCAGTTCCGTGCATTCGGCAGACCCGTGCCACGATATGGCCAACTCTCGGCAGGCTTGCTGGATCCTCTCCTCCAGGGCAGCCGAGGCACATCTTCGAGGCGTACTCGGCTCGTCTGGGTTCCATAGATGCATCTGGCCTGCAAAAATGCCAGAGTGACTTACAAGGTAACCACTAGCCAATATCTAAATAAAGGAATTCTGGCAGGAATAACTGGAACAAACCTTCGGCTTCATACTCTTCTGTGCTTGTTTCTTCTGCATTCCAGCGCTGGTGGAAACACAAAAAGGAGAATGTGCAAGACACAAACAACATGAGCATCTGACAAGCATAAAAAAAGCTGACAGGCGGGTTCAAATTCAAATTCAGATAGCGGCTTGGTCCATAACGGCGTAAAAAAAGGGGTAACATTTTGAATTTATTACTCCCAAGTAAAAGCAAATGTTCAAAAACGTTTATTTTTGATTAAACAAAAAGATGAGTTGCTTACATGGATGAGCACAAAAATAGGAGAATGTTTACTCGTGAGAGGATGAAATACCAAGGAGTTGGTCGATTTTGAATTAAACAAACTATCAATTATTTATTCATTTAATTCTATACACAATTAACGATCGCAGCTCTCGCATTTATCGTTTAGCTACAGTACCTTTTAAAATATCGGCAAATGCCAAAGCTTTTATTATTTTAGTCTTAGTCATTTCATTGAAATAATTCATTCTGGCGTGTCATATTCATAGACAGCTTTAGTTTGTTATTACCAATGTAGTTTCTCTTTTTAATGTTAAACAGTCCTATTAGTAAAAAGAAAACCGTAGCTACGTTCCACTCAAATAAAGTACCAAATATTCTAACATTATTATGGAAAAATACAAATGTTGTGGCCATTGCCAATTGCCTTAACTTCAACCTTCTCCGGAACCACCGGCGAGATTTAAAAAGTCACATTGCTTGTAAAAGCTGACATTTGTTCCACAATTAAGCGCGTGAAGGGTTGCTGTTCAATAAATCCTACAGCATGACCATTTCAGAAGTTTCTCATGAGTGAGAGAAGGATCCAGCTGAGAAACTGATTATGTAGAGCAATAAATAAAGCTGCTGGCTAATTTGTCTGTGCAGCAGCTGCTTCTTTAGCGTCAAGCCTGAGTTTTAAATGAGTTTCGGCTCCGATGGGGGCGAGAGGGAGAGGTTTTGATTTGGTTGCTTGGGGGTAAGTAACCCTATTGTCTGGAAGGCAAAGAGTGAGGGAATGAAGAACAGATGGGGGAATCTTCAAGAGGCCTTTTGATACATGGTGTGGAGAAATCCAGAAGGGTGGGGGTGATTTTTTTTGTTTCCCGGTACCCTCCTCCATCCAGAGCAGCTGGACGTCCAAGCCAGACCAGTGAATGGTCACCGACGCATTGTCGTCACCTGGATTTGTCCAAACTAAAAAGGACACGCTTCGGTTCTTTATCACGACACGGACGCTTGTCTTAAGGCATCTGGACTGCAGGGCGCGGAGACAATACAGGGAATGTCCACACGCCCGACCCAGGCTGGAGCAGCCGTCGTGATGACCAGCTGACACTTCTTTGTCAACTTTGGCGTTTCTGAAGAACTCCATCTGTCCATGCTTCAACACTTCTACAGATTTGTTTTGGGAGGAAGCCCAGAAATGGCCAAATCGAGTGGACCCCTGCCATAAGAAATTAATTTGTTCCAGAGTTGGAATCATAAGGCGAAATCGTCATATGGCGGACAATAGAAACCTATTATCATTAGCTAAATGTGTATAAAACCCCAGGTAAAAACATCAGAATTATATATACATATTAAAATAATAATAATAGAGTATTGTAAGTGCTATTTATATACACAAACAAAAAATATAAAAGGTATTTGACAGCTGCTCTAGGAGTTGCCTTTTCAGATAACTCTTGGCACTGAAAGAGTTAAAAGTTTTGTGTTTTAGGGAGCGTTCAACTTCGCTACCTGTGATGTTAAGAACTCAAATCCTTCACAGTTTACCATCACTCGAAAAAATACTCCGGAATGTTATGTTTTTAAAGGACGACAAAATCTGTCCAAAAATCTTGAAATGGCAAGCCAAGACCAAAATGGCAGAAATAAACCGAATCAACGAAAACTACCAAAACGTTGCCGCTGAAAACAAAAACAAAAAAAACCTCACAGGTCTCATTTAATTCATCGTTCAAACTCTTGCTTTTCAACGCCAAAATGATGCCCCAATTTCTCCGTTGGCCAATGCGGCGAGGTCCCGGTAAATGTTAAGAGCTTAGAACCGCCTAAGCATCTGTCAAGAGACGTGTATGCCAGCAATGAGAGTGGGATTATCCAGCAAGTAGATCAACAAGATCAGCATTATGGGACACACACAGAGAACATCCAGGAACTCTTAAGGCCACCAGAATCATTTGCAAATTTTCACGACGGAAAAATTCATCCAAAGCCGAGAATCACCACGTCAAATCGGATACTGAATGTTAATTCCAGTTACGGTTCATCGGAATGTATAAATCCGGATCAGATGTGGATCAAAGTTTTAGTTGACATCGCGGCTTCAAATCATATGGATCCACTGCCGAAATCTATATTCCCACATCAGCAATACAGAATTATAAACTGAACTGATTCCATTGGACTGTGTAAACGCTTGCAAAACGTACAAGGCGGCTAAGATCCAGACAAAATATTTTTCATGGGACTGGAACATGGAATGAACACGCAATTCTCCACAAACTGGACAAAATTTCAACCCTATTGGATGAGATCTGAAATGCCGGCACGAAGGACAGAAACCAAAGTCGCGATGATGCTTCTGGTTTGACAACTTTTGTTATTTGGTTCAAGGTTTTGACTTGATTCTAAGATACACATACAATGAATGATCAATCTTAGAAACTGGATCAGTTATATAAAACTTTTGCCTTGGCTCCAAAATTTCAATCCAGATGAAGAGCTTTTCATAAGAACATGCAAAAGTACAAGCCGGGATATGATTTAAAATTTGTAACAAATGTACATTCTGGATCAGATCCAGTTTGAACTGGATTGGACACTACAGCTATTAATCTTCTGAAAGGATGACCCATCACATCCCAACTACATCTTTGTGTGATGAGATTTCAAATTGCCCAAAATTTGGCTCAGATCCAGATTTAGCTTGCTCTGACAATTTAGTTTGATCTGGATTCGACACACCGTTTTGTCCAGAATAGACATTTTTATCAAGAATGTAACCTCCCTAAAATTGCTACTAAATTATTTTTGCATAACATTCCAATTATGATGCAAACACTCATTGTTCCGCCATTTTTATAGTTTAAATAACCCCTGGGACGCAAAGCAAACATTGTGGCTCTGCGCCGATTCTTCGTGGCTATTTCCTGAGTGTTGATGTAATGACAAGGCCGTGTGAATTTTAGGCCAAGCTGATTAGCCCAGAATAACGCCAGAGCACAGAGATATGGTCTATATAGGGACGGCGGGCGATAAAAATGGCATCCGAGGTGCAAGTGTGTTGCTTTTTACCTCCCGCTTCCTTGGAATAGCAGAGTCATAGTTGTCCTTAGTGTCCTCGGTGCCTGCGGCGTCTTCCTCCTGGTCATGCGTCTCTTCGCAAAATTCTGAAATGGTGCTGTTGAGCAATTCCGGTTTGGAGCGGCGCCCGTAACGTTTGCTTCCTTTCGTGAATTTTGGTTGGATGTCGGGTGATTCTGATGACAAAAATTCAGAGACAGAGCTGACAAATCCAGTTATTCCCCAAACATAGAAGCAGCTGTGATTATGATGCACTCTTAAAGGGACAGTGTGTAAGATTTAGAGCGTTTTTCATTAAAAATGAATAAATTGAACGATTGTAAATTTCAAAAATTTGCAAATTAATGTGTTCTTAATGAGCAACAGTATGTTTGAAATATAATCATAGGTCTAGTTATCATTAAATTATATTACACGGGGGGTGGCACTTTTCTGGAGGCGGCCATGTTTGTTGTAGCTACAGTCAATGGTACCTGCAGCACCCCCTGCTGTCCGGAGTGAAAAACGGTCCATATCTTACACACTGTCCCTTTAACTTTAAGGTTAAATTCTGGTCACCGTGTATAGGACACACCAAGAGCAACAATATAAAAACTAAAGCAAAACAGAATAAATCTCATCTTTGTAGATTCTTCAAAATTTCTTGTGTTCACAATCTTAAATTATATGCTGTATTTGTTGTATGTTAAGTGTGCATACCAGAGCATACCATTTGGTTTCTTGTACTATTGTTTTTTATCGCTTCTGTAAAGTACTGTGGAAAATCTTGTTTTGGGGTGATTTATTGGAAACTAAAGGAGACCCTTTGGGGCAGGGTCCTTTTAGATACGGGATCAACAAGCGGCAAGGACTTCAAATTTCCACGGGCGTGAATCCAAAATAAGAGAATAACGTGTACACTACCTGGTCGGGACGGAACTTCCTGTTGCGTTTGCGTAGCCTCGATGCCGGAAGATAGCACCAGAATTAGTGCATCCCTGAACTGGTCAAAGCCGACCTGTGGTTAGATGTGAGCGATTAGAACCAGATCTGTGTAAAAAATTCAAAATTTAGTAAATTCCTTAAGAGGCGTGGCAGTCTGCGAGCGAGGCCACACTTGAACGATCAACAGCTGCCAAATGTGAATATGCTGATTTTCTTTGTGAGGCCCGGTTGGCGTCTGCCGCTTTTGGCTTCTTTGTTGGATGTCATGAGTGGGCAACGGGGTCACAGGGCCCGACCCCGCCACATAAGTAATGACGCTACCCCCACCCCGGTTATTCAGCCTGCACACGCTGCAAAACAATAGCCGAGAGGTCTATGTGCACGCTTACATACAAACCAGACTTTCGCTTTCAAAACCTCTTGGTCTTAATCTAAAAGATCTCGTCCGCTTTGCGAGCTTCGTTTGAACAGGTGTTCAACTGGTTCCGACTAGTGTACTACTGGAATAAACGGGTTTACCAGGTGTTCCAGTAATACACTAGTCCATATAATTCTTAAAATTGTTAATTCAACCATTGATTGGGGTTTAATTTGTCAATACACAAATTTCAATTTGGGTGCTTTTTTTTTTTATTAATGTAAATTACAAATTGTGGGTGTGTGACATTCACAAGGTCAACTGTGATTGGTCGTTCTCAGAATCTGAGGAAGTGTGATGTCATTTTCAATTGACAGCAAGTATCAAAATGGCTGACCGCTAAAATGGATTAAAACGGGTGAATTTTGCTGTGTAATTGAAGTTCCACATACACAATTAAACTAGTGAAACTTTTTAGCACATATTACCAGAAATAACTTTTAACCTTTGTGGCATTATGTTACAAATTATGGATTTTTTTTTTTTTTTTTTTTTTTACGATGTCGTAAAAAAAAAAAATTGAAAAAAACTCCAGCAAAATCTCCAGCAGCTGATTAAAACATGTAAATTGCAAAATGCAACGATTCTGACACTTCTATGTGTCTGGAGCTTGACGTGAGAGATTTTGTGCACAAAAATAATTATTGTCCAAATTTTGGACAATATAAAACCATCGTAATGACAAATTTTCAGATGCTTTTTCATGGGATTCATTCCATTGATTTTCCTGCGATTTTTGCAACATTCCAGTCAAATTATGTCAGCGAACAGAAAATTCTTTGATGACATGTTTCACCTCAAGACAGTAGGTGGCGGTAGAGGCCAGACTACAAAGACAGACCATACCATTTTTCAATTTTTTGTTAATAAATTTAACCTACAACCATATGGAAAGAATTGAAGCCCCTGAACAATTTGAGTGGTTGAAGTAAAACAAATATTGATAAATAACTTTAGGAAAAAAACATAGGAAAAAAATGCAATGTGTATAGTTTGCAAAGTGTGTGAACAAGGGGTAAATAAAAAAAGTTGTTGTCCGGGAATTGAATGGAATGGCACGGTAGGGTCCGATTTCCGTCGAAATTCTTTCACGTCAACGGCACGCAAAGTAATAACTTTCCAGCTATGGAATACGGCAAAGATGCTTTGGCCACGTACCCTTTCGGCGATGCGTTCCCGACCCTGCAGCAGCGCGTCCAGGAGGGCCGGGGCCACGTCCTCCAAGTGCAGCGCCAGGCACAGCTCGGCCAGCTCCTCGGGGGACAGCGAGCCGCGGCCGCTGGCGTCGAAGCCATCGAAAACTTCCTTCAGACGCTTTTCGTACTGGTCCTGCTCCAGGACCTCATCCATTCCACAGGACAGCAGCCTGCCCTGAAAACGGAAGAGCGAGAAAAATGCTCATTTTTGGACGACGGCCGTAAATAAATCTGAATTTTAGAGTCACTATCCAAATGTGATACTGACTAATTGAGGTGGAAGCATCGCTCTTTGTTCGGTTCACACACATTCTGTGACTCAGCCTCGTTAGCTGCGCAGGCTTTGTCTAATCCAATTAGAACTGATTAGCCACACTGGCTAATTACTGTAAGAGATGTGGCCAAAATCTGACCCTGATAGTGACACTGAACTCTGAGATTTTTTTTTTTTTTTTTGCTTCCATAGTCCAAAGCATGTGTGCTCTGTTTACTGTACACTAAAACATGGCTGCAGAGTCAGTGAAGCAAATTTAGTTGCTTTTTTTTTTTTAGAGGGATAGTTCACTTGATTAGCATTCCCGCAGAATAGTTTGCCCATAATTAATTAGATGATTACCATATTTTCAGGACTAAATTATAAGGCGCACATTCAACGAATGACCTATTTTAAAATGTTTTTTCATATATAAGGCGCACTGCAATATAAGGCGCACCTTCAAGGAATTATAAAGGAAGTTATCGGATTTTTTTTTGGCCCTCACAAATGAAAACTGGCGGTTTAAGCGGACTGCAGTTTCAAAGATTTTTTCTGAACTTATAAGCAACAATTTTTTTAATGAAACTGAGATATTAAAGTGCTTTGTCATTTTCACAACGAGTTCCAAAGTGAGATCAATTATCCATTATGTTTAATTACACTTTTGTCATTTAAATTAAGGCTTTACATAGGGCTATAACTTGCAATTATTTTAGCATAAATCCAACACTTTAAAAATCTGTCTGGAGTAAAATATGTTAATTTTACTTTAAAAAAAAAACGCTGAAAACCTTGAAAAAAAAAATCACAATTTTGAAATGGAAAATTGTACATTTTTTCAAGTCATTTGTTCAAAGCAGGAGTTAAACCCACATATTACCTTTAATGGAAAAAAGAACAATATTAACGAATATAAAAATTGCTTAAAAAAAATACAAGGTGGACAAAGAAAATGAACAGCTTCTATACATGAAATGAATCAAGACAAATCCTGCCGGGTCCACTTTTCCAGCTGCTCACCAACAAGCACTCTCAACCAGGTGCCACTCTACACATACCCATTCATTGCACAATGGGGGGTCATATACAAAGCCCACATCAATATTCTCCATGTTCACCTTTGAGTAGCACTCAGGATGCCAGATAATCACAGATGATAGCCAATTGGACGCCAGAAGAGATGTGTTTTTTGTTTTGTTTTTACTCTTAAGACTCCAGCTGCGACGGGTCAAAAGTAACCCAAAGTAAAGCACTCTTCTTGTCACAAGACCAAAACAGCATGAATATCTGCTAACAATGCACTTTAAAATGAAGAATTTATGCAAATATACCTTGTCCATGTAGTTAATATATTGTATTTCTAAAAAAAATTACACTGAAGCATTGTCCCTTAAAGGCCACCGTACTTTCTGTGGCACAAATGAGCCTGAGGTGCTAAGCTAACAATATGTACAACTTAACTTTTTAAAATAAAAATAGAATATGTCAAAAGCCACCCTAATTCATAAATAATTCACCCTAAAAAAATTGACAGAAGTGTTGCATTTAAGTGCATTATATATTTGATCTTTCACAACTGTTTAAATCTACATTTTACAAATAATAATTACTCTGTTTCACATCATGAAAACATATAGGGAAGGTTTAGGAAAGTAAATATTTTGATAATCATTTTGAGACTAAAACTGCCCAAATACACTGAATTTATGCTTCGAGAATAAATATTCTTTAATTTCTCCAGTCCTCCTAAAAAACAGATTTATTATCTTAGTTTTTTTTATGAAAATCAGACATTTGCAAACATGAGCTTTTACTTTAAAACATTTTGCATTTTAACAAATAAATTCGGGACATATAATTTTTGTCCTGTCTATTTAAAGTAAATGTTGCTTTGAAATAAATAAAACGAAACATTTTTTATCAGATTATTCGATTAATCAAAACAATCGACGGATTATTTAAATGATTGTTTCCGCTTTTGAAATAATCCTGATACATCGGTAACTCTGTCGACACATAGTTTATTGATAACTTCAAATTGGAGCATTTAATGTGAAGAAGAATTTGTAGGGCAAAAAAAGTTTATATTTACAGAGGCGCTTTAAACAGGAAGTATGAGAAATAAAGCGAGAAAACATTAATGGTCTTCGTACATTTTTTAGCAGCTAAACGGGCATAACTTTTCACCACTTGACATTTGTTGCCAAATTCAATACAAATACAAAGAATTTTTGGAGTTTTATTAAAAAAAGAAGCAAAGACACTCACCTAATTTTCCAAAACTGAAAAAAAAACGGACGTCCCGTTTGCAACCCGGGAAGTGGAAAAAAAAATCCTAATTCGAAACGAACTTTTTTGGACACATCTCCTTTAGATGCAGAGCGCGTCGTAGTTTCCTCGTTCTTAAAAGATAAGTCCTTTGCGGTTCGAAATGTAAAGTTTTGTTCAAAACGAGACGAGTTGCTTCTCTGTAGGGATGGGCCGCCCTTCGCGAGTGAAAGCCATTCTCCCTCCACCGCGGCTGATGGCAGATTTTGAAAAGCAGTTGATGGAGGAACAGGCGGGCACTCGTAAGCACAAACCGACTCTTATTGGTCAAAACAATATTGACAGTCTACGTATTTCCTTCTCTCTATTGGCTATCACAAACCTCAATCAAAACTCTTTCGTCCAATCCCTTATATGTTTTCTTTTTAAACAGGAAATGTTTTAACTTCCTCTGTCTGTTCAACTCTTTCCAAACTATTACCCTGCTTACCGCGAGGTTATCAAGGACATTTTGGAGGTAAGTTTTAGTTATACAGCCTCTTAAGCTTTTACTTATCGCTTCTGTAGCGTTTTAATTGTCTAAAGGCTTTTTTGGGTAAAGATTAAGCATTTTAAAAATGTGCCTGCAGGTTACTTGTTTGTGCTTTGTTTCATATACTGTTCATATACAGTATATATATATATATATATATATATATATATATATATATATATATATATATATATATATATATATATATATATATATGTGTGTGTGTGTGTGTGTGTGTGTGTGTGTGTGCAGTCTAAATATTTTAGGATCAAACACAGAGCCTTGAGGGGCCCCGTGAGTTAGCTTAAACTCTCTTGAGTTCCCATTGTTGAACTGCACATATTGATTCTTGCTGCTTTTTCTGCCAAACCTCTTACTATATTTGTCTATTTTTTTTGGCACTTTGTATATCTATATAAAATTTAATTCCTCCTTATTGTTACAGGAAGACAAGTGGTAGGAGTGATGAAGGTGGCTTCCTTCCTTGTGGCTGTCTATGTGTCAGTGCCGCTCATCATCTACTTGTGCCCTTGGACTCTGGCCTATATCATCTTTGCTCACTTGTGTAAATACAATAATACAGTGATGACTTCCTGTCTATTAGACCTTTGCTGAAAATGTTAAAGTGACAAAATTAATATATCAGGACCAGCTAAACTACTAGTTGGTTTTAAGTTTGTCATATGCAGGGATGCACATAACTGGAACGCCGGTACGCATGCATGAGAGAAATCACTGATGCGTAACGTTGCGTGCTTCACTTCTTGCAATTGCGTACCCTATTTAACTTTCAGCCATGACAATAACCAAGCCTGAGCTAAAGATTTTTTTCCCCCTGAAAACTGGCTACAAGCTGCAATCACATAGACATATTAGAATCGTTGCATTTTTCAATTTTACACGTTTTAATAATCTACTAGAAATAACACCCTGGTCATATGGCAGATCTGACAATTAGCTAAAGCTAACTACTACGGAATTAATAGCAGCAGTAAAAGTTCATCCACCATTAGACACTAGTTAGTTATTAATTTGTTGAACTTATTTTCGTAAGACGCAAAATCTTCTCAAGCAATCATTAGCTGTACTCATCCTTTAACAACCAGATTAGTAGCTATCATGCATTACAATAGTTGCATTTAGCTGTTAGTCCATTGCGAATAACCAAAATGCTAACCTTGAGCACTGTCATCTGCAGTGAGGATTCCATATATGATGGATCTCAACCATCCTGAATATGTGCTGAACCACACGTGCAACTTCTACTTGGACCCGGAGGAGGGTGTCCGAGTGGGTGTATGGTAATCACCACAGCTTGCCACAGCAAAAAAAAAAAAAAAAAGCTTCGCGTCTTATCAAAGTGTTTGTTTGCGTCACCCTGAGGCACACGCTCCCTGCCAGCCAATGGGATGAGGCGTCTGGGAAGGGCCCAGAGTGGTACCGCAAGGCTCTGGGAGATGGGAGTCCTGTTATCATCTATCTCCATGGCAACGTGGGCACCAGGTGACTGTAGACGCACTGGAACCCAGCATAATGGAGCCCAGAGGGGATTATATGTGAATTAAGCACAAGCAAAATGACTGAAATCTTTTTGTGTTTTTTTCAGGGCCAAAGATCACAGGGTGCAACTGGTGAAGGTTTGTATTTAAAATAATCAATTACATTTTTGTAAGCGTTCTACTAATATATGTACGTAACTCTGCAGATTTTAAGCTCGGCAGGGTTCCACGTCTTGTCTTTGGACTACAGAGGTGTGTTCAGTTTTATTATTTCAGGCATATTTGGGAAATTGTGGATTGTTGAATCGTGGTACTAGAATAATGCAACTTGTTAAAATGCTAAGAATATACATGCTAACATACTGTATATCTAGCAAGATAGTAATATAGTAATTTTAGAGGCCAATACATTTTTCATATACAACCTGTATTCTGGTTTATCTTGAATGACAATTGCTCAAATTTTAACACTTGCACCACATTGCTAACATGAGTATTGCTAAAAGGCTAGCTTACTAACCATCGTTTATGCTAACTTATAGGAAGTAGCACAGTATTATCGAAGCAGCAATTCATAAGGATTTTTACACCTTGCCCTGTATTCTTGTACTATATCTATTCAAAATTGCTAAAATGCTAACCTGAGTCTTGGTAAAATTCGATCATGCTAACAAGTAATCCTATAAAACACCCAAGAGCAGATCAATAAGGATTTTAGATCTTGCCCCGTATTCTTGCACTGTCCTTTGAGAACTTCTAAAATGCTAACAAGCTAGCTTGTATTATCCTAACACATAGCAAGCTAAATCATTAAAACATGTATTAATGCACCGTTTCAAATGAGAACTGCTAAAATGCAAACATGAGTAATGCTAACATGCTAACCATTGTTATGCTAACATATAACAAGTAGACCTATTGAAAGCATCTAGAGCAAATGCACATATTCGAGATTTCTTGAGTAATGCTACAATGCTAGCATGCTGCGGTTATGCTAACATATAGCATCAAAATCACCTAAAGCAGATCAATAAGGATGTGACATCTTGCCCTGTATTCGGAAAAATTTTCGATGAGAACTGTTGCTAAGCTAGCCTTTACAAAAATAAACAAATTGTGTAACAAAGAACAAAGGCAGCTAAAAAAATTGTGAAACTGATTTTGCACGACGCAGGCTTCGGCGACTCGACGGGGCAGCCGAGCGAACGCGGAATGACCACGGACGCCCTCCACCTGTACGCGTGGGTGAAGCAGCACAGCGGGAACTCTCTGGTGGGCCTATGGGGGCACTCCCTCGGTTCTGGGTGAGCTTCTTCTCGCATATGATGTCATGGAGGAGGCGGATCACAACGAGTCTTCTTTTCCTGAAGGGTTGCGAGCAACACTGCTGTAAAGGTTCAAGAGCAAGGTGGGTGGTGTCGCTTTTCTGCCAAGTACGAAGATCGGGACCTGTATTAAAATACTCTATAGTATTGGTAATCAGAAATGCAGTAGATTTAGTATTATTGTGACTGCAACGCGTCGTTTTAACAATAATATTATGCTTAACCCCTGCACAACAGTGCTTCAAAATGGCCGACAGTGAATGAGTTTAGTGTGTTTTGTTCTACGAGGTTCCACCCTGGACGCCCTAATTCTAGAGGCGCCGTTCACAAGTATCGGAGAGGTCGTCATCAACTTTCCCCTGGCTAAGGTCAGACCAGTTTGTGTTAGTTTACAGCTTTTTGGCTTGCAAATTATTAACACCATATCCCGAAGCTCTACACGTTTCTTCCGGGTCTGGAACTCTTCCTGTGGAACGCTTTGGAGAAGAACAAGCTGCTGTTTGCTAACGAAGACAAGTGAGTTGACACATTATTTGACTTAGTGCTACTTATAGTGAAATATGTATTTTTTGTGCATTTTTGGGGGGCAACTTTCTACCAAGTTATGAATGTTGGAAGCATTTAAACGGAGAAATTTGAGAAAATGTGCATGTATGCCTGGGATAGTGCAATATGGGTGTGGTGAGGGGTTTTATAGCCTTAAAAGTTGTATGATAAATGATACATTTACAATGAATATAATTACTTATTTTAATCATTTTAACTAATCATATAATTGTTTTTTTGTAGTCAATGTTTTAGTCAAATGCAAAATTAATTGTGCTCATTTCCAGTGATTGGAAATTGAGATTTAAACTATTATTTTGCCAATTAAAAAAAAGAAAGTGAAGACGGTTGTTCATTTCTATTTCCTGTCATGAATAATGTGTATAAAATAACATTTTCGAAAACGCGTCCATATGTTCAAGTTTAAAGTTGCTGACTTGTCCGTTGCTGATCCTGCATGCGGAGGATGACGACATGATTCCGTACCAAATGGGTCAAAAGGTAACGCAAAGACACGCTGACCCTTTTTCATTAAAGCCATTTTATTCCAAGATAACTTGGCCCGCAAGATGAGAGAGAATATCATGGAAAATCTCCATTAATTTCAAAATAAATCTAATTTTAATGTCCCCGTTTGGCAACACGGATGGATTCAGACGTACGTTCGGTTTGCTTGCTTCTTTTAATCCTACCTAAACCTCTCTAGGCTCCCAGTGTTGTCTTATTCGTGGAAACCGGGTCAAAATGTCTCTTTGAACGTGAAAGGTTGCTGACCCCTGCCCTAACCTTTCGCATTTTCTTCCAGCTGTACCAAATCTCACTGCACAGCCAGCGGAACAAAAACGTTCCGTCAGAAATAATTTCCTACCCGGCCAGCCGCGGATTCTCCCACAACAACATCTACTTGGATCCAGGCCTGTCCAAATCAGTGGGGTGAGGAGGAGACGTTTTGATGCAGTGTTGCCGTGTGAAATGTGAAGGCAATATATTCTTTGTTTGTTTTTCACAGTGATTTTCTGCTGAAGCTGCGAGCGTAACAAAAAAAGGAATGTCCTCCCCCCCCCAAAAAAAAATCCAGCCGATGTTTTCATCACCTGAGATTTTAATGTCAACACTGGTAGGAAAACACTGGAGAAAAAGAAAGATTTTTTTTTTTGCCTTGACTAGCGCTTAAACTAGAATTTTCACGTTGATAACACAGGCTCTGTTTTGAGCCGAGCACCTCCCACAATATAAGTGAATAAATGTTTGCAAATGCAGTGTAAAAAAACGTAACAGACACCAGTATGAGAAAATAAAAGTTTTTTTGCCTGACCAAAGTAAAAGCGGCGTGTAGTTGCATTTTGTTTGTTTGATTTTTGTGGGTTGTGTGACTGGAGGTGTTAGAGCAATGGTGTCCAAACTAAGGCCCGGGGGCCATTTGTGGCCCAGCATCCACCTTTAAATGGCCCGCGATGTATACTAAAAATTGTACGTTTCAAAATTGTATTATTTATTTTTTTTATTTATTCTTTTTTTTTTTTTCACACGCAAAATTGTTTTCTCCATTTTCTGCTCTGTGTCAAGGTCCTGATTATGAAAATATCACATGAATAATTCCCGATTAACCGTTGACAGATTATTTTCTGTTTCGAAAACATTGTAATTAAATAAATTATGCGATCCCTTGATTGGCGTTAGTGCGCTTGATAAATTAGGTCAATTTCAAATTGGTCCTTCAATTTTCCCTTTTGTGGCCCTTGGGGGGGAAAAAAAAAAGTTTGGACACCCCTGTAGTCATGAAACAAAAACTGCTGCGGTTTTCACATTTTCTTAAGCTCACGGGCAGTCTTCTCGATGGCTTCTCGGGGCTCGTTGGGCGGGGGGATCTTGAGGTCGGTGGGCTCCACGCCCCACACCTCCGTAGCGTACTCGGCGATGGTGCGGTCGCTGGAGAACTTTCCTGTCGCAGCGATGTTCATCACCACCATTTTGGTCCACTCCTTTGGATTCTGGAAGTAAAATAAAAGTCAAGAATATAAACAAACTAGGGCCATGTTCGATTAGTTAACTGTAAATGCACATGCCACGGGCACGAACTTCTGCAGTACACTTAATACTTTAATATTTATTTATTAAACCTTATACAGTAACTGTAATGTTATCCCTTCCCTTGCCATGAGCTCCACATTACCTGATAGAGTTTGCTGACTTTCTCTTGACATTTCACATACGCTTCGTAGTCGGCAAATACTTTGAACCTGAAAAACAAGCAAGGGAAATATGCTTCATAAAAATATAGTCATTCTTTTATTTTTGGTTTTCAATGTCTTTTTTTTTTTGTTTGTTTGTTTCCAGCCCACCGGTCATATTTGAAGAGCATTTCGGTCAAGTCCTTGAATAAATTGGGATTTTTGGGGCTGAAGAAGCCGCTCGTGATCTGATCCATCACTTGTTTCAGCTCTGGGAGTTTCTTATAGTAAGACATGGCATCATATCTGAAGAAAACGGCAAACATAAAATCAAGTGAGACTAGCTTTTTATCTCATTCACTGCCATGAATGGCTATGGATGTCAAAAAAACATCTTGAGTGGTTAATAACAATAATATATATATATAATAAATAATTTTAAAAATATATATAAATAATTAAAAAAAAAAAAAAAAAAATATATATATATATATATATATATAATAAATAATTTTAAAAATATATATAAATAATTAAAAAAAAAAAAAAATATATATATATATATATATAAATAAAATATATATATAAATAAATAAATGGTAAAAATGAGAAAAAAACTGAAAAAAAAGACATAAAATAAATTGAAAAATGAAAATGTAATATAAAATAATTAAAAATACATCTAAATAATAATATACATAAAATGTCTTTTTTTGTGTGTTACCCCTCCTTGTCCATCTCCGCCACATCTTGCACTGTCATGCCGAAGATGAAGAGGTTTTTCACGCCGGCCTCCTCGGCCATCTCCACGTTGGCGCCGTCCATGGTGCCAATGGTGAGCGCGCCGTTGAGCATGAACTTCATGTTGCCCGTGCCGGACGCCTCGGTACCCGCCGTCGAGATCTGCTCCGATAGGTCTGTGGCCGGGATCACTGACCGACGAAAGCCCAAGACAAGAACGATCATAATGTATTCTACGTTTTTCCATTATCCTTACCATACTAAAAAAAAAAATGCCTGAAAGCTGCACTACAGAAATACACAACAATATAAAACCCACCACGAATATTCGTTTAAATATTCTCTATTTTATATTAGGTCCACAAAATCACTTATATTCAGCCAGAGTGAAAAAAAAAATCCATCCAGCGGCTAAATCAAACAAATACCATCAAATGACTTTATTTGGACTTGCAAAATTATAGGAACACTTCCCTCATATGATAAATAAAAGACAAACCTTTCTCTGCCAGGGAAACTCTATAATTCTCCAGGAAGATGACTTTGAGCTTGCTTCCCACCACAGGGTCGTTGTTGACCACGGAGGCGACTGACGTGATCAGCTTGATGATCATCTTGGCCATGTGGTAACCAGGAGCGGCCTGCAGAGGGCGACAGTGGCCCATTATTTCTGCGTATGTACGTGTGCGCTTGTGTAGAAAGTCTGTTAGGTCACCTTTCCCCCGATGATCACGGTTCGAGGTACGAAAGGTGCGGACGGGTTCTTTTTGATGCCTGGGGGACAACACATAAATCAGTAGCGTTGAAAAAAAAGGCGCAGCTGCATAACTTTATTCAGAACTGCCATCTATTAGTTATTTTATTTTTTTCATTATAATGCAGATGGTCATTACTTTAGATTGTTGTAGACCACATAGCATTAGCCGTAGCCTCGAGTCCTGGGAACAGCCATGTTTGCATAATCCAGATTTACTGATAACATCTAGTTATTCAGTCAAAATATGAGAGAAATAAACAAAAATCTGAAACTGCCCACAAAAGTTCATTAAGTACATGTTGCCTAATCATATAGGCAAAGTGAAAGTGCGCGTGTGTTCGCAGCCCCGCCCACTAGCCTGTGGAAAATTCCCAGTGCACGTCAACAAGCATGTGTTTGTTTGGACTTGCAGTAGTGTGACGGTGGGGTGTTTTCCCTTAGGGAGGTACAACGACGACGACGCGTACGCACGGTTGTACATGGTGACGATGTGCAGGCAGTTGAGCAGCTGCCGCTTGTACTCGTGGATTCGTTTCACGTGCACGTCGAACATGGAAGCCGCGTTGATCCTCACCCGGTACTCCTTCTCCAGGTACTGCGCGAACTTCACCTTGTTGTCCTGGGTTACATGTTTGTACATGCACAAACACACAAACACGCAGAAACATCATTAGACACACCTGTATGCACATCCAGATTTGTCTTAATAGCTTAGTGGGGACATCCCATTGATATAATACATTTCCTCTTACCCTATCCAAGTCCTCAAATAGCAAGACAAGCACACACACACACACATTCAAAATTGCACACACTCTGCACACGCATACTTGCAAAAATACCCTAATACACAAGAAAAAAAATCACATAACACACACAAATATACAAATACATAAACAGACATGGAAACACTTATACATGTATACACATTTGCCATGTATTACACACAAATTAAACGACACACATAGTCTTCCTCACATTCACAAATGCATACACAAACACACACATGCACTCTGGCTCACACACACTTGTAAAAAAAGGCTAAAACACAACTATAAAAGCACATAAAACACACAAATATACAAATACACAAACAGACATGGAAACACACATATATATGTATACACACCCACATACTCTATATATTACACTATTATACCAATTAAACGACACAGACATGCAAGATAGACACACCCACATAAACACAGTCTTCCTCAGACACACACACACACGCACACACATCCTCTGGCTCGCACACACTTGCAAAAATACCCTAATACGCAAGTACAAAAGCACATAAAGCACAACTACACAAAGAAAGACACACAATTCACATGTACACACTCTTGCTTTGGAAACTGTTCAATTTGCATGTGTTCTTTCAAAATACACACTCAGTACACAGCAACACAAGCTGTGCGAAGAACCAGAGTGAGCCAAGTTCTGTCCTGCATGTCCCAGTGGCGGTGCGCTAAATAAAATTAGCCAACCACGTTTAGCTTGATATAAAGCTGTCACTATACAAGTACCTGTTTGACTTTGGAGACATCCAGGATGAAAGCGTCATTGTCCACCAAGTCTTTGAGCTGCTGAAGTTGGCTGAGGTCTTTAACGTAGTCCTCGCCGATCGCCTGGACCACAGGACGGAAATTGTTTATTGCGCTGGTTCGCAACCTTTTTTCAGTGATGTGCCCCCTGGGAAATATGTTACCCCAAGTACCCCTTTATCAGTGCAGAGCATTTTTGCGTTAAAAAAAAAAAAAAAAAAAAAAGACTTAAAACATGCCATCAGTGTATGATATATTCAACTTTAGAACCTCTCAAAATTAATTTGTATTTATCCACAAAAAACAATCTACATAAACTATCCTAAGTATTTTGTATCATAGAAAAGGTTAGAAATAACTTGATTCTTAATATATATTTGTCCACAAAAAAATCATCAACATAAAGTATCAGACCTGTTCTCAAAAGACAAAAATATATAAATAAACATTTATCCACAGAAAAATATTAAAAATAAAACATCCTCTTTTGGAATTACAGGAGAGATCCGTTCACAAAAATACATTATATTAACTTAATTATTTAGAAATATTTGTCCACAAAAAATTGTTTTAGCCCTTCTCAAAAAAAAAGTTTTATATCTATACATATATACATATATATATATACATATATACATATATATATATATATATATATATATATATATAAATATATATATTATGCACAGAAAAATATTAAACATAAGGCGTCCTCTTTTGGGATTACAGTAAAGATCTGTTCGCAAAAATAAATCAGTAACTTAATTATTCATAAATATTTGCCCACAAAAATAATCAGGGGCTAAGATAAATGTTGTTTTATGGCTATATTTTACTGAAATATTTAAATAATTCATGAATTTTAAAGGATTTTTAAAATGTCTGTTTTATTTGAAAATCTGGAGTACCCCCTGGAGCTCCTTCAAGTACCCCCAGGGTTTACTGGAACAAAAAAGATTTGAAAAAATTTGAAAAAAGCAACCTCAGCAATGAGCTCAGCCAGTCCGGGGTTGCAGAGTAGAAGCCAGCGTCTGGGAGTGATGCCGTTGGTCTTGTTCTGGAACTTCTTGGGCTCCAGTTGGCTGAAGTCGCGGAATCTACGGCGACAAACGTAATATTGTGGAGAGGAACAGGCTACGTTAGCGAGATACAAATGGCCGCACGTTAGCGCGTTTGTAACAGGAGATGTCCAAATGTTGCGACAAGGAATGAGGACACAATCGGCTGGCGTTCGGCCATTTTGTTGCGTTCGTTTTGAGGAAGCGTCGGACGGCGCGGCAAATAACGCTCTATAACCATTTACAAAAAAAATATGCACTCGATGAATAAATGTAAGTGGAAATCGAACACATGATCGATACTAAAATATGACACTGTAAAAGAAAATGAATGAGCACAAATAAAATAAAATAAAAATGTATTTAATTTTAATTAGTTTATTGATTTAAAGTATGAAAAGAGCAAAACAATAACATAAAAAATAATAGAATAATAAAAATAATATAAATAATATAAAATAATATGAATAATAAATAAATCCATACTATAACATAAATTATTAAAAATAAAATCTATCGTATTTACAAGTACAAAAAAAATAAAACTAGAACTTGAAATGTTAAAATAAAGGAATTTCAGATAAATACAAAAAAAAAATCGAAATAAAATAGAAATATCAATAAAATTCAGCTATATTTCAATGACAAAAAGCAAAATTATGTCAATTACCAAAATAAATGTAATGCTATTTATAAAAATAAAACAAAAATGAATTAAAACAAAAACAAAAGACAAACTATAACATGAGTTACTCAAAATAAAATCTACCGTATTTACAAGTAAGAAAAAAAAATAGAACCAGAAAATGTAAAATAAAGGAATTTGAGATGTAATAGAATAAATGTAAAAGAAATACCAAAAACAAAACCATGAAGTGCTGCCGAGCGATTAAATTTTTTTAAAAATCGCAAAATGTTCCTAAAATAATCGTGATGAGCAATTTTTGACTGGCGCGACTTAGAACAAAAAAAAAAAAAAAGCCCCCCAAAAATAGCGAGTGAAACCCGCAATCGAAAAATGTACGGACCTAAACGCAATAACCGAACGGCGATGCAGCGAGGGAATGGAACTCACACTTGGGTCTTGATGATGTTGGAGTGTATGCGTGCGACCCCGTTGACGGCGTGCGAGCCCACGATGCACAGGTGCGCCATGTTGACCCGTTTGCCTCCCTCTTCCTCGATCAGCGACATCTTCCTCAGCTTGTCCACGTTGTTGGGGAACAGCGACGCGATCCTCTGCGAGCCAAAAAAAAAAAAAAGACCTTGCGTCTAAATTTCACTTCCTTGTCGCTCGGCCCACTCGATGACATTTTTGGGAACCAGTTCAAGCAGTTTTTGTACAACCCTCAAGTTATGGTTGTTTGCGAGGAACGCCAATAATGTCCTTGGGTCATTTTTTATTATTCAGTCACCCAAATATGTTAGAAATGTGTATAATCCATATCCAGTATTTTGTTTTAACCGGTGATTTATGTTCATTTCTCAAGAACAGCAAAATAATGTCTCCGGGTCAATATGACCCGGGGTTAGGTACATTTATCGAAAAGTGTCAAAGACTTTTGATTTTTAAAAATTGGAAACACATTTGGAAAGTGACAAAGTCAAAAATGAATATGTGAGTGTTACGTTTCTTTCACTGCAATTATAAGAACATCCAGGGTCAATTTGACCCAGGGATTATTTCGTCACCCAAACAAACATGTTAGGTGTACAATCCAAATCCAGTGTTTTGTTTTAATCAGTCATTTATGTTCATTTCTAAAGAACAGCAATAATATCTCTGGGTCAATATGACCCGGAGGTGCATACATTTATCCCAAAGTGTCAAAACCTCTTTTTTTTTTAAATTGGAAACCGATTCACAGAGGTGACAATGTATACTTAAGTGTTATATTTGTTTCATCGGAATTACAATAATATCCTGGGTCAATTTGACCCAAGGATTATTTCGTCACTCAAACGTGTTAAAAATGTGTACAACCCAAATCCAGTATTTTGTTTTAATCAGTCATTTACGTTCATTTCTCAAGAACAGCAATAATGTCTCTGGGTCAATATGACCCGGAGGTGTATACATTTATCCCAAAGTGTCAAAACCTCTAGTTGTTTTTTTGGAAACCCATGTATGTAAGTGTTACATTTGTTTCACTGGAATTATAATAACATTCTGGGTCAATTTGACCCAGGGATTATTTCGTCACCCAAACGTGTGAAAAATGTTTACGATCCAAAAACCAGTCATTTGTTTTAAACAGATATAGATTTTCCTTTCTCATAGGTAACAACAATGTCTCTGGGTCAATATGACCCGGAGGTGTGTATATTTCTCCCCTCCTCACAAAAAGCAAGAATATTCTTGGGTCCTTTTGACCAGGGTTTAGTTTATTTACCAAAAAAAGTACTGGACTTTCTCCCATTCTACCTCCACATGTACTCACATCCAAGTGGATCTGGTTGATTTGGTAGATGATCTGCAGGTGTCGTGGCAGGAGGGTCTCCATCAGCTCCACGGGCCAGCGCTCCAGAGCCTCGGGAAGGACCGTGTGGTTGGTGTAGGCGAAGGTGCGTTTGGTCAGGTCCCAGGCCTGGAAGGGCCGAGACGACATCAGCTCAGGGGTCACGGATAAGTCCGATTCCTTCAGAACGTCCAGAGGAACTCACCACGTCCCATTCCAGCTTCTCGATGTCCACGAAAATCCTCATCAGCTCGGGGATGGCCATGGCCGGGTGGGTGTCGTTTAGTTGGATGGCGACCTGCGATCGGAACTCGCCATCACTTTGAGTTCAAAAAGCTTCCATTGTCCTGTTTTTTCTTTTTTTTAACGTCCGCAAAAATCAAATACTCGTGAATGATAGTTTTGTTCTTTTTTAATTTTCAATTATTTATTTATTTATGTTTACCCGTTTGTTTTGATTCAATTTTTATGGTTTTTACCCGTCTACTAAAAGGTTAGCGCAGTACCCGCGAAGGCACTTCCTGTTTAAAATCTCACTTTTTCAGGGAAGCTTTCGAAGGACGTCCGCCTGGGTGTCCCATTCTTGGTGGTCTTGAAGCGGCGGATGATGTCCTGCAAGGTGGCGGCCACCACAAAGTACTCCTGCTTCAGACGCAGCTCTTTGCCCTCGAAAAACTGAACGGGACACAAACACGGGGAGGACGGATCGTTTCAGGCTTCTTAAAGGGACAGTATCACTTTAATGCTTACGTTGTCGTTGGGGTAGAGAACCCTGGAAATGTTCTCGGCCAGATTGCGGTCCAGGACGGCCTGGATGTAATCTCCCACATTAACTGTGTGGACATGAGAACACGCAAATGCTTTTTAGGCAACGCGTCCTCTTACCCCACGAAGAAACAGGAAAGGGTCTTGCAAAAGTAACGGGACGCTCACAGTCTCTCAGGTTGAAGTCGTTGGGCGCGCGGGCCGACCACAAACGCATGGTGTTGACCGTGTTGTTCATGTAGCCCGGGATGGGCGTGTCGTACGGCATCGCCAGCACCACCTAAACGGGTCAAATACCCAAGTTACAGAGCAAGTGTTTTGTGAAGGAGTCATTGTAACGCAATTTGGCAAAAAAGTTGATTCATGTTCCAATTGATTTGCTCTTAATTTGAAAAGAAACCTGAAGCCCTGTTTAAAAACTCACGTCCCACCAGAACTGCCTTCTCCTACCTCTATTAGAACTGGACTCTTCCCACTGCTGGATTTTATCAGCGGATAATATGTGATACCTGCGTGTCGACCCATTTGGGGCCCTCCTTGGTCTCCTCTATGCGTCCGTAGAAGTGAACGGGCAGCATGTATTCGGGGCGGGCCTTCTCCCAGGGGTTGCCGTGACGCAGCCAATCATCTGCCTCCTCCACCTGTATGAGCAATGAGCAACGTTACTTACGATATATATGTATATATATACACAGTATAAATTAAAATATAAATAAAATATATGTATATATATATAAATAAATATATAAAAAATATATTTATATATAAATAAATATTATATATATAAATAAATATTATATATATATATATATATATATATATATATATATATATATTTATATATAAATAAATATAAATATTATATATATATATATATATATATATATATATATATATATATATATATATATATATATATATATATATATATATATATATATATATATATTTTTTTTTTTTTTTTGGTGTGGATTTGGTTCTTGTTAAATGATTTTCCTAGTCCGAAACATCAGTGCAAAAGTGCATGTTTGCACTGGAGGCCTGAACTGCAAACAAGCAGGAATCCAAAAGGGCAAAAAAAAAAAAAAAAGGAACCTTCTGTCTGCATGCTTTGAACAGTCAGGTTACAGGTAATGATTAGTTGCTGCTGCAACACGACCTACTCTACTTTGGCCCCGTCGGCTGATTGCGTAATATTAATAACAATAATAAAAGACACTGATTAGAGCTGCAATGCGAAGCGGTGCTGCTGTTGTACAGACCTGCCAGCCGTCTCGGATTTTCTGATTAAAGATTCCATATTCGTAGCGGATGCCGTAACCGTACGCCGCTAGTCCCAATGTGGCCATGGAGTCCAAGAAGCAAGCTGAGGGCAAAAAAAAAATAAAAAAATATTTAGACCATTTCTTGATGCTGACGGAGGCGTGGCAGCCACACAAGGAAAAGTGCGGCTTCAGTAAACGTGACGTTTCACTTCCTGGTCAGCACCAAAGAACCTATTTGCCAAATGTCATTCATATGCATACGTTTAACTGTGAAAAAATCCGATATTTTGGGTCCTTTAAGTCAAAGCGGACAAAAATGGACAAATCTTATCTCGGGACACAGCCGCGCTAAATTGTATTGCGACACGCCTGCCTCGGGTTCGCGTGCTCTTCCGCCCTTTTAAAACTTGCCAACGCTAGGCACCCAGTCAAATATTTCTTATTGTTTGTCTGTTGGATCTTCTTCTTACCTGCAAGTCTTCCCAGGCCTCCGTTGCCCAAACCCGCGTCCTCCTCCACCTCCTCCAGCTCCTCCATGTCCAGGCCCAGCTACACAGCACACACACAACATGCTAACAAAGACACGCTACGGCGGCATGCAAATGAGGCGTTCCGACCTGGTAGATGGCTTCGTCGCAGGCGTTTTGCAGACCCAGGTTGATCATGGTGTTCTGCAGTGTGCGGCCCATGTAAAACTCCAAGGACAGGTAGTACACTCTCTGTACTCGGTCACATCAAACAGAAAAGAGTTCTAGCACCGCTAAAGGTAGACCACAAGGTGCATGCGAAGGCACGATGGCAATAAAAGCGGAACTTTAGATTACTAACTGGGAAAAGGGAAGATATTGATGTTGCAATTTATGAAATGTTTGTTACAATCAATCGATTCCAAATTAATAGATTTTTTTTTACCAAAATACACAAATTTAATTCACTTTAGCTTTCAATGCTGGAATGATGTGACGAGTAATTAAAAAAAAGCATTAAAACACATAGAAAAAATACAATTCTAGGGGCGCTAAAATTTTTTATGTCAACTTTGATGTCTAGAGGCCACATAATATCATCCTGTGGGCCGCAAATGGCCCCCATGCCTCATGTTTGAGACCCCTGATATAAATGATAACATTTAAAGAGGAATAAGTAATTGCTTGATTAAATATCATTTTTGTTCAGTGATCTCACTGAATAATTGGGTTAAAATTGAATTAAATTTGCTTTACATCCATCCAAAGTTGATTTCAGAGAAATATTAATATATTTTAAAAAGAAAAATAGTACTGTTAACGAAAACGTAATAAAAATTAAGATTGCATTTAACAAACTGGTGTTGCGGAAAACAAACTAGTGTTGCCTTGCTACATTGTGGTTGACCATAACGGTTCCTATTACTAGTTTATGTTTATGTTACAGCAAATTTTCCCTAAGTAAAAAAAATAGCAATTTTATGTATTTGAAAAATACCCTCTACATTTATTTTATTTTTTTGTACGTTTCATCATTCTAAGACATATCAGACAAAAATATTGATTTGTGTATTTACTTTTTAACAAAAGCAAAAAGTTCACTATTTCGCGGATTTCTGTGACTGCGGGTATTTTTGTGAAGGTAAACCCAGCGATCAACGGGGGAACAATGTATTTGACGTAATTTATCAACGTATTTGACTTTTCTGTCACCTCGGCGCACAAAAAGTTTGATTTCTCCCACATTAGTGCGCAGGGCGTTTTTCAAACGTGTTTTGTCGTTTTTGCTGCACCTTGGGGTCGGCCTCGTAGTAGAACTGCTGGGTCCGGATCCAGCGGCCCACCAGGTGGTCTCGGACGGTGTGAGCCAGGGCGAAGTAGTAGTCCCGAGGAGTGGCGATGTTGCGGTCCTTGACCAGCGTGAAGTGCAGGTGACGGTTGAAACCCTTCTTCAGCTCGGCTACGTTCTCCACGCCCACGATACCGCGGATGCTAATCTGCTTGCGCTTCTCCTGGTCGCTCAGCGGGGTGGCCATCGTGTTATGTCCGGTTCCTGTCCGCCTCGAGTACGTCTGAGTCCTGCGAGTTGCTGTCCCGCAACTCGGTGGGTGCTCCACTAACTTGTGGAACTCTGGAGTTGAGGAAGTCAAGTGTCATTGGTGGGCGGAGGGCGAGTGGGCGTGTCTCTTTGAGGAAATAAAGCGCCGGCGACGATTAGCCAATCACGTTCACCGAGTTCACTTTCGGCCAATGACTCTCATTTCCGCCTCTCTTTTTGTACTGTATAAAATACCGTTTTAGAAAATGACATCTGAATAATTGTATTTTTTAAATACAGCATTTAATAAATTGTTATTCATTTTTTTAAAGGGCGTTTCTCTCATCTTTTGTCTCCCTCATCTCGTATACGTCTGATTTTCACTATTTTGACCAATCAACTTCCAGCAAGTACAACTTTCTCCCAATAAACGTTTAGCAAGTCGACTTTCAACCAATCCGCTTTCTGGCTGCCCATTGCGTTTCCGTTTTGTGGCGTATATTTAAAATACATGCCGTTTAATCATTAAAATGAACACATTTTTTTAAAAATAAGATATTTATTAAATCAGTAGTTACATTATCATTTTTTTTCATAAACGTGACGTTTCTCTCATGTTTTGTGTACACAGTTCTGACACCCATCCATCAAAATATTTATTAATAACTAAGTTACAGTATTTGGTTTTGACACCAGATTTCCTCTATGATGCAAAAGGGAACACTCGAGGTTTTTTTTTTTTTTTTTTTTTTTTTGTGGACAATACATCTTCCACGCATTCAATGCCAAGTAATATTTACAGCATTTTTTCAAATAATAGGATAAACAAAAATCTGAAAGTAGCTAATGCTAATATTAGTAGTTAGCCAGACATTCAATTTGTCACCCATTTATTGAATATTCACATATACATAAAAACACAGGCGCATATTATACTCAAATCATCATCATCATAATAATCTAGCAGCCATCTGGGAATAGAGGAGATGTAAACCATCTCATGGCGTTAAATTAGAACAGAAATAGCCTCACGCATAATATATATATATATATATATATATATATATGATTATGTACATTTCAGTTGACTGTATATACTGTAAACGAGCTATTGTCGCCCAGCGACTGCGCAATAATAATTCATAAAAAGCTGCGATAGACAAATTAAGCATCCGCTAGTCTATTTAATCTGCTCACTCGTACTTTCACACGTCTATTCATCTTCACTTTTCAAAACACATTGAAAGTCATTGTGGTGGTCTGAGAGGGATGCTGTTGTCGTGGCAACAAGCGTCATAAACACCTGATAACATTCTATGCTAAATACTGTGCATTATATATGATATCTATAAATATATACTTTATTACACTTCTTGTTGCTGAGCTTTGTTGGTATTCTAGAAGTAGCAGCAGGTGATGTAACGGTGGATACGTGGACTCTGCTGGGTCTCGAACAGCGGTAAAAAGCAGGATCTAGCACCTTATGCATGGATGTTGTTAGCTTGGATGAACTCTTACCAGACACAACATTAGGTACACCTTCTTTTTTCGCGACTGTCCCATGTGTTGGATTATATATATACTGTATAAAATATATATATTAGGGCCGCACAATTAATCGCGATCACAATATCGGCTGCCACGATTAATTAAGCTGATGCTCGGCGGTATTAACATTTTTAAGGTCTAGCATACATGTCAAATCAAGCACTATGTCATCCTACCACCAGGGGGCAATGTTTCCCACATGTTTGCATGACAAAAGCTTCTGCTTTTCTCACCCTAATATATCATTTCCTGTGCCTAGCACTTGTCAGTCGCAATTCTGTTAAAAGGGACTGCAGAAGAAATTTGCAGTGTTCTGTTTTAAAGGCACAAGCGTACAGTATACTGCATTGCCACTCTACTGTTATGACACTGATGCAGCAATTTTGCTGAGTCTCTGTGTGAAAAAGGCGCTTGATGGTAAGCATTAGCCCCTATAGAAATGTTCGTAAAAGTCATTGTTTTGTCATTTCCTGTTGCATCAAAAAGCAATTCCATGACGGTGTGGCCATGACTCTGCATTTTGCAGGCGCTCTGTAAAAATGTCGGTGTACCTAATATTGTGGCCTGGTACGGTAATTTTTTCCCAGACATTCAATCCCAGCAATTTATTTATCAATGTTTTCTTTATTTTCTTATGTGTTTGGCTACAGGAGGGTCTAAAGTGACTTAATCTAAGTACTTAAGTATAACAGTAACTAATTAGTTACTAAAGTACTGAACTGATAGATTACATTGGCAGTTTTTTACTTTGATAGAGATTCATTACTTTAGTACTTAAGAACCTAAAGTATTTGATTGCTTTAAGACTTGAGTGCTTAAAGCTATTGATTACAATAGTACTTGATGTATCTAAAGTAATTTATTACTTTAACTTCTGATTTCATTTAATTCCAGTCATTTTTAGAACCCTCCTTTAGCCAATGAATTCGGTAATTGGCTATTTAACTAATTGATTAAGTATTAATGTACAAAAACAATCAATTACTTTGGCAGTTTAGTATTTTAGTACCCAAATTGATCAATTTAGCAGTAAAGTACCCAAAATAATTGATTACATTGGCATGTAATTATAATCAATTGCGAATTGAATAGGTACTAAATTGATAACTTCAGTAATAAATTACCAATATTTATTGATTACTTTGGTTTCTTCTTCTAGCACCAGACCTTCTTTTAGCCAAACAATTGAGAAAAAAATGTAAATAAGTAACTGGAATTATATGTCTAAAACTCTTAAGAAAAAATATACAAATATGCTTTTGGGATTGAATGAGTCAAATTTCACGCATACTAGATTTTTACGCAACTCAAAGTACTCTGTTCAACGTAGCTCTAAGTCCATTTTAAAAAAAAACGCAGTAAGTTATGCACGCTCCTTGCAATATAAAATACAAAAACACCTTTTCATCGCTGTTGTCTAACACAAAAAGCCACAAGAAGCGCGCACAAAAAAGCTTTTTTTTTTTTTTTCTGAGTCCAAACTCCTCTTGCTGTGCTTTTTAAGATAGAAAAAAAAAAGACGTGGGGGGGACTTAGCACATGTGAGCAGCGGGATCAACCTCCCCTGGAGTGTAGAAATCCGGAATGGGCAAGCCTGTGTGCAGTGTCACCTGTTGAAAAAGATAGCGTGTGATGATAAAGAAAGCCTGCGGGAGGCGCTGTTGCTTCACTTTAAAAGGCCAAAAAAGATGTTCAAACCCCACTAAATTTGGGAGTTTTTGGAGTGTTGTTATTTTTCTTCATCCTTTGAAAATACAGCCTTAAGGAACGTCTTTTAAAGCCGTCCTAAGGAATACGCCACGTTGAATAAGTAATTAACGTTGAATAAAATATTTAAACTGGGAAGCTTTGATCGATTAATGGACATATGATTAGCGAACAATGTAACAGTAGTATTTTACAAAAAAAACGAGGGCCAGTGTGGGCGGTGCATTATACCTGTACATTCCGGTTGAGGCTGACGGCGGGGTAGAAGGCGCCCTCCAGGCCCTCGAAGGCCACGGGCCCCTGCTGCTCATCGTTGATGAGGAAGATGAGGATCCTGCGCGTGAAGTCCAGCAGCACGCCGATGGTGGATCCTTTGCCGATCCCGCCGTCCGTTCTGCGGCAAACGAAAAAAAAAATCCTGCGTCAACTCCATTTTAGAATTCCACACAACCCCTCAATAACTGTGGCGATGTGCTTGCTGGCTTGTTGCTAAGGGACAATGCACAAGGCTGCGTCATAAAGGCCGCACGGGCTAGAAGAATACATTCACGAGTCAGAAGTAAAGGACAATGACTTTCATGCAAATGAAGTATTTTCCCTCGCTCCATTATCTATTAGTGTCTGTCTGTCTGTTTATCTATCTATCTATCTATCTATCTATCTATCTATCTATCTATCTATCTATCTATCTATCTATCTATCTATCTATCTATCTATCTATCTATCTATCTATCTATCTATCTATCTATCTATCTATCTATCTATCTATCTATCTGTCTATCTATCTATCTATCTATCTATCTATCTATCTATCTATCTATCTATCTATCTATCTGTCTGTCTGTCTGTCTGTCTGTCTGTCTATGTATCTTGCTAGCTAGGAAGCTAAAGCTAGCTCGGTCTTTCTCTATATCTAACTTGCTAACTGGGAAGCCAAAACTAGATAGGTCTATCTATCTAACTTGCTAGCTAAGAAGCTAAATATAGCTTGGTCCATATATCGAACTTGCTAGCTAGGAAGCTAAAGCTAGCTAGGTCTGTCTATCTATCTATTGAAAGATTTTCAAAAAAAGACAGGAAAAGCCTAGCATTTTTTTGCGTTAATGCTTTAAATGTTATATTTTAATTATTATTATTATTTTGATTACTATGCACTAATGCAATTTTAATATGTATTTCTTGATGTTTTTGATGCATTTTTCTATCATTTATTAGTGTTGTTAATTTAGAGGGTTTGGGAGCATTTTGGGGTGCTTGGAACGGATTAGTCTATTCCCATGTAAAAAGCGGCTCTACCTATGAAAGATTAACATTACAACATTACAAACATTTGTGCGGATTACCTGCTGGTGTGTGAGTTGTTGTGCATGAACCAGGAGCGGTTGTTATCCACGTACATGGCCCAGGCCTTGTCGTCCTTGCCTAGCATGACGTCTTTCAGGACGTCGGCTCTCGCCACCCCGAAGGCGGGGTCGGGGTGGTTGTCGTAGCGATCCAGCGTCATCTCCCAGTAGTGCACGCCGCGCGAGAAAGCCGCGCCGCCGAGGGCCACGCGGTCGTCGTAGCTGTTGCACGTCACCGTCAGGTTGTCGTTGGACAAGATGATGTCGGGGTGCGCCGACGCCGGGTCGAAGGCGAACCAGGAAACTGCGCCAAAGGTCATAGAGCGAATTAGAAATTAGAATGGGCAGTCTCAAAAGCGCGACGCAAATATCATTCTTAATATAAGGGCTCCCTCTAGTGGTAAGCAAAACAATCACTGCCTAACTACAGTTCACTTGTATTTAACTTTTTGATAAACATACATTATTATGGTATGTAAATATGCAAAAAATAAATCATTAGATATATATACGAGCAAAAGGGAGAGAGAGAGGGAGAGCGCAGGAGCAAGCTTACCCGACTGCATCTCACTCGGAGGGAGTCCAGCTGCAATAGGGAAGGGGCGATAGCGAAAAGGAGGAGAGGTGAAACAAAGCACGCAAGCAGCCTTAGCGCACTGAAACCAAAAGAAAGCATGAACACTTTTCATGTTTTTCTTTTTTTTTCTGAAGCCGATGAAAGCATGAAGCCGGCGCGCTATTATTAATGCAAAGAAAACTATTTTTTAACCCAATTCAATTGGATCAAAATGACATGAACCACAAGTGCAAATTTTGACAAATTTAATGGATTTTTCTCACTATGTTAAAGTAGTAAAAATTTCCTGCAAATTTCTCATGACTACAAATATGAGTAAAAATGTATTGAGAACTGTTACATGTTACAAGAAAGGATATATGTCACAGTAAATAAACATATTTATTCAAAACACATTTATTCTAAAGTCATTTAATTATTTTGTAATTATTGTACTATTCTGAATCAATTTTGTGTATTTTCTACAACAACATTTTACTCAAACGAGTATAGTAATTATTCAAACCTTTGAACTCACCGATACAAAGTATAAATACAGAGTATGAATACCACCCAAGCTTTGGATTCATAAAATTTCAACTGGCACAAAGACAGGAAATTTAAATGCATTCGTACAATTTACAAATGTGTGAAAAGATTGCTGTGTTGCTCTAAAAATGGCTGGAGTCTTGGGTATCGGTGACTGGTATCAGAATACTTCATAAAAAAGGCCTGATAAATATACTGTAATATCTCCATTATAAGTAGTAGGGTGTAAATTAAAAATATTTTATGACTTCTATGCATATAAAGCAATTTATTGATGACAATATGTCATCGTCAACAAAAAATGTCAAAAAGGAAAATCTATTCGATCTCCCAGCTAACAAGCGCTGCCACAAACGATACATATCGGAAAAACTCAATTTGACGCCCGTTAGTTGTCAACAAAAGATCCTGAAACCCAATGTCCACTACGGAGGACTCAAAATTTGCATACCGTGGGACGTGTGCATGACCAGCGTCTTGCTGTACTGTCCCACGCCGCTGGCATTGAAGGCCTTCACCCGAGATTTGTACGTGCTGTTGTAGTGCAGGCCGTCCACCGTGCAGATGGTCTCCGGCCCCACGTAGACTTCCTGTGGGTGGGGGGGGGGGGGGGGGGGGGGGGGGGGGGGGGGGGGGGGGGGCACACAAGCACACTACTAAGCTTTTTTGGCTGCTGCTTGCTCACCCACGCAAGGGTATTAATAAAGACGGGTGTTGGTGAGTCAGTGCACAGAAAGTGCCATATATATACATATATATATATATATATATATATATATATATATATATATATATATATATATATATATATATATATTTTTTTTTTTTTTTTAGATATACACACAGGGGTACATAACATACCCTGAAGTGGCCACCATCACCGTCGTCCAGTTCCAGGATGTATCCGTCCACAGCGATGGTGGAGAGTGGCGGTTGTTTCCATGACAACGTGGCGCTGTTGTTCTCCGTGCAACATTCTTCCAGCTGGAGCATGGGAGCCGACGGCACTGAGGAGGAGGAGGAGGAGGAATACGAGGCCAAATAAGTGAGGACGGAGCAAATGTGTTCATCGTAGCGAGTAGATCTGGCAATGCTCATTTTATATTGTGATTAGAGGGATGAAAATAATGTTTGTCAGTGTCAATATGAGGAAAAAATGGATTAGAAATATATGAAATAAAAATGATGACGTAAAGAAATACAAAATAAAACGAATTAATATTAATTAAACACACAGGCTTAAAATTTATTTTTAATTTATATAATCTTATTATTGTTTTATTTGGAATTTTTTGGGGAACTTTCAAAAAATATTTAAAAGACAATTCAACAACAGAAATAAATTATTTTTTACTAATTTTTCTTGCCATACCTGGTTTTTGTATTTAGTTTTTAGTTTTCGTTATTAGTTTAGCAACACTAGGCAAAGTAGATCTAACATACTGCACATTACATTACTATAAATAAGAATCTAGTTTTTAGGATTGTCTCATCTTGCACACCTGCACTTTGTTATTGTAAATGTACATCGCAGAGGATAGTGAGAAACGCAATTTCGATTCCTTTGTATGAAATTGACAATAAACTTTACTTTGATTTTTAAAAAATGGCAACGGACACAAATATTGAAATTCACACATTAATATATATATACATATACATATACATATTCAAATATACTATCAATGAGAAAATAAAAACAAACATTTAAAAACCACACAATAATTCAAATTTAAAGTGGTAAATACTAAATTAAATGGAATTTTGCATTTTATCTGTCAAGTTATTGTGCTTATCTATACTGTATATACATATATATATATATATATATATATATATATATATATATATATATATATATATATATATATATATATATATATATATGCATAAAAAAAATCTCTCTGGGAGACAATGGAAAAAAAAAACACCTGACAAAAGATAAGTAATGAAGGCCGTACCTTTCATCTGCACGAAATCCAGCTGGTGGATGGTCTGCAGCAGCGGCGCGCTGTCCAGCGTCAGATCGAAGTCGCTGGTCATCCTGGGCGTCAGCGTCCCTTTGCCCCATTGGCTCTCCGTCATCAGGACCCTCCGGATCAACGCGTCCGAGATCTGACCGGCGGAATGAGCCGTCTGTGCGCCAGTGCAACAAAAACGAAAGACAAAGGCGTCCGGTCTCACCTGGAGAAAGCCGCTGGGGTCGTTCTCTTTGATCACCTCCAGGCAATACTCCATCAGGCCCGTGGTCTGCCGCAGCTTCACCGTGCAGTGCGAGATCTGATCGCGCACCACCTGGAAAAACAAAACCACACCTTGAGGACATTTGACTTTCCCAAAACAACATTTTGCTCATTTGG
>NC_142382.1:3517500-3610000 GCF_059441005.1 Hippichthys cyanospilos
ATTTTTATTGTTGTTTTTTGAGTTCCTTGGCCAATATTTATGGTGTTTCTTTCAAGTTTTTGGAGCTTTCAAATAGGGCTGCACGATTATGGCCAAAATAATAATCACGGTTATTTTGGTCGATATTGAAATCACGATTATTATTCACGATTATTCATCATGTTATTATTCATCAACATGTGTATTTAGCTAGCAGTATACAAACAAAAGCTTCAAGGCGTGACACTTACAAGTAATAATAATAAACTAAAATAATAAATAAAGTAAATAATAATTTTTAAAAATTCACCCAAGACATGGCAAAAACTTGGCACGCAGGCAATACAGATAACTTACTTGCTGAGTGCAAACCAATAAAAAACAATTAGTAGTCAGATTTCATTTTTGGTCATTTTAAACAGAATTCATTTCATTTTTTTGCCAATAGGATTTTTCAAAAAGTGATAGCTAGCATTGTATACATTGGAAATCTGGTGAGAAACTCAATGCCATTTCACACTGGTAAATAATATGTTAGGGTGAGAAAAGCAGAGGCTTTTGTCATGCAAACATGTGGGAAACATTTCCCCCTGGTGGTAGGATGACAAAGTGTTTGATTTGACATGCTTTTTAAATGTTGATATCGCCAAGGATCCGCTTAATTAATCATGGCAGCCAATAGCGTGATGCTGATTAAAATTCAATTAATTGTGCAGCCTTACCTTCAACTAATTTGTTGTTGATGATGATGTTCAATTTGCATATTTTTTGATCTACATACGGCGTTTTGTTTGAAGCACACAAGCTGCCTCTGCCCACCACAGGCCAAAAATAGCATCTGGCATGTTCCACTCCAAATACACACGAGTGTGTGTTTGCGTGCGCAGCATCCCAGATTCTTACATTAGGTAGACCTTCCCCGAAAGCCCCAAGAACCAGATGCAAAATTCCATCATATTCTGAAGCCTTTCGAGTATTTGGCTGATGCGGCGTGATGTGGGAGGTGTTCCGAATATCTGAATGACAGCAAAGCTGGTTGTCATGGTAACAAAATTCAATGTCAGCAAAGAGGGCAGGGGGATGTCCTGCTTTTTGTCAAACAAGCCACTGCGCTCTGTGGAGCAAAGATGGCAATTGGTACCGTGACGACCAGAGGCGGAGCTAGGGGGTCTCAGGGTGAGCGATGACCCTGAACCTGCAATGTGAAGAGTAAAAAGCATGGCTTGTTTTTCACTCACGGTGGCAGCACTTCCTCAACAAGCTGTTTGTGTTTTTGCTGAATATTTACACAGTTTTAGATCTTCCTTTTAGTTTATTTTCACCTAAAATGTTTCTTTTTGGGGATAAATTGATTTTTTCAGATGTTTCCGCCGTTCTAGCTTCTCCTAAACGTGTTCCCTACTAAGCTGGATACTTATAAATAATAATAAACTAAAATAAATAAATGAATAATGGCAAAAACTTGGCACACAGGGCAACACAACCAACTTACATGCTAAAGTGCTTGACCTTTTAAACGTTAATATCGCCGTGGATCAGCTTAATTGATCGCGGCAGCCAAAATTACTCGATTAATTGTGCAGCCCTACTGCATGCACGTAAAATGGCAGAAAAATCACACGTCAAAATCTTGTGCGGGGGTGTCCAAAAAGGGGGGCCAGAGAGTGACACCCTGCCACCGATTTAGTGTATTTTTTGAACATACCAAATCGTCCGAGTGCAATACCGCTGTTGTATTACTCGAAAGGTTTTTTTTTGCGTGCGTCCCACCTTGTGCAGCTTCCACATGGCCCCCAGAGCCTTGACCTCGTGAGTGCCGTGCTTGCCCTCTTCCAGGCACTGGTAGCACACGGGCGTCTTGCACTGAACGCAGTACATGCTGAGGTTCTCCAGCTCATGCTCGGTGCAGGTGGAGGTCTTGCGGGGGGCGGCGCGTCGCCCGGGCCCGACGCGGCCCTGGGCGGGCGGCACCAGCCGGTGCTTGGCCAGCGGGCCGCGGGGCGGGTGGCAGCGCATTCGGCACGGCTCGCAGTACAGCACGTCGCACTGCTCGCACATGACGGCGGCCTCGCGGGGGCTCCTCTCGCACAGCTGGCACTTGAGCGCGGCCGCCCGGCCCTGGCGGTAGCGCTCCACCACCCCCTCCAGCACCCGGTTGCGGGGGAAGCCGCGTAGACCCCGCTCGTCCAGGACCAGGCTGCGGTGGCACTGCGGGCACGTGATGCAAGCGTTGCGGGGGATGGGCGCCAGCAGGCAGCCGGCTTGTTGCGCGGGGGGCTGTTGCGGCTGCTGCGGGGGGTGCGGCGCCGGGGCCGGCCCCGGGGGGAACACCCGCACCCCGTTGGGGGACTTCTGGCACGGGGTTGTGGGCAGGCTGACGAAGCCCCCGTACGAGCCGTAGCCGCTGTCCGCCTCGCTGTACAAGCTCATCTTGTCCAGGTCTAGGTAGTCGTAGTCGGAACCCGAGGCTCGGCTGCTCTGCGGGGACTCGGCGTCGGGCGTCTGGACCAGAATGTTGCGGGCGCACGCAAGGCAAATGTTGTGCGAGCAAGGCAGGATGATGGGCTCGCGGAAAAAGGTGCCGCACACGGGGCACTTGAGCTCTTCCTCCATCTCGTCCATGGCTGCGCGAGCGGGGAACGGGACCCAAAGGACCGGCGACGACGGGCGACCGAAAGTCAGTCTGCGCTCACGCCGAGTGAGTGAGTGAGTGAGTGAGTGAGTGAGAGTGTCCGCCAGGCGGCGGCGGGCAGCGATACGACCGGGGGCGGGGACCGAAGCCGATGCGCCAATCAGAGAGCGGCTCCAGCCCGGCTCAGCTTCCTAGTGGACCGCCGTTTGAAGCTGCATATTTTCGTTTTTATTCCACATTTCAAAACCCTTTTCCATATTATGACTCCATAAACATCCTAAATACTGACAGCTGTCTGTATTGTTGTCTTCTATCTTTTTATTGATATGTCTTGAAAGATAGCTAGCAAGCTGGCCTGATATAGCTAACTAGAAAGTAAATTAGATAGCAATCAGTATAACAGGCAATTTGCAGCCTGCCGGGGGAAGCCCCTCTCGTTGTGACTTTTACTCTTTGGCTGCCCCACGGCCACTTCCAGGTTTGTCGTCTTCTGTATCGGTAAGGTAGCTAAAGCAGCTAACGTGGCTAACATGCAAAAAATGTTTTTCTTTTCACTATTTTTAAATAGCACTTAAAATATATTTTTAAGAAATGATGTGGGCCGCTAAAATGTGGATGTGGGCCACAACTGGCCCGCAGGCTACATTTTGGACACCTCTGGTGTACTGTAGGCTATATTCCACTTTCAAAAATTGCATGTGCGATGAAGATTGCTTTAAACGAAACTTTGGGAGTCAAACTTCTGAGTGTCTTTCAGCAAACAGAGTACGTCTGGCATTTGGATCCTTGAAACAATATTTCCCCAGATCTCCATGTTGATTCGCACCAAATGTCGGTGAAGAAGGACCGCGGTCTATTTTTGGAATGTTGTGCATGCTGACGCCTGCGGCATGATGACATTGTTCTCTGTGTAATCCCAGTTAGGACAATGCTGGATTTCTGCTTTCCGGCCGATTTTACAGGAGAAGGCAAAAGAAACACTTTCTTGACCATAATATGTTCTGTGAACCCTTCACTCATCTTAAAACAACATTTCGATGAATGGAATAAGAATTATCATCAATAATTTATCTCTGAGAGGGGCATTTTCATCAGTTTTTCAATTTAGGTTACAACCAATCACGGCTCAGCTGTTTTCTGCGTCGAATCATGTGACGTTTGTAAAGTGAGCTGTGATTGGTCATTGCCTGACTAGGACAGGAATTAAATGTATGGAAGGCCAATGAAGTTTTGTTTTTTGATTTTTTTTTTGCTGAGGATATCAGCGGCTGGTCTGGGAAAGGAGGACACCAGATATTTGAGAACTACCATGAAATCAAAGCTGATTACCGAATTTTCCACCGCTTTTTTTTTTTTGCTTTGCCTCTGAGCCATCTTTTGCGATAAGAAGACAGTTTTTCCCCTTTTTCTAATTTGGCTTTTCATTTGCTGATGGGACTGACCGTGGTGGCTGTTGCCATGGTTACTGGTCTGCCAGCGCAGACGGGTACACATGCGGATGCTGCGCTCGTTCCACTCTTCAATCTCCACGCTCCGCTTTTATCCATGTGACAGCTGACGGATGCCGGTCATTTGGAGGCTTCACCAGCATGGCGTGGGCGTCCAGAGGCGCCAAGAAGTGCGCCGCGCCGACGCGTGATTTTCAACTTGTTTCACGCAGGTCACACGTGTTGTGAATTTCCCACATTTCATCCGATTAAATGAATAAACGCCTCTTTGAAATACGTGACTATTTTCCTGAGGTGGAGGTAACTTAAAGTCATTCAGTTGTAATGTGTTACTATGTTCTTCATTAATGAACAAATAATGAATAATTATATTTTTTATTATTTTTATTTTTCATTTTAATATTAAATTATTATTATATATAAATATTGCATATACATTACATATACAAAAATTGTATTATTATTAATAACAACAAATGATTATTAAAATTAATTAATCAATTATATTTTTATTTTTAATTTTAATTAAATTTTAATATTAAATTAATATTATAATAATATTACATTATATAATTATTACATATATATATATATATATATATATATATATATATATATAAACAAAATGCATACATTTTTTATTATTATCAATAATAAATAATGACTAGATCAAATCAGCTGGCAAAAATTGGTATACATAATTTGCAAAGAAGCGATAGTTTTGTTGCGACATTTTATTGCTTATAAAAACATTTATACGCAATGTTATTCACATGCAATAAAATGTCCCAATTCATATGTCGTAGGTTTTCCTGAAGTGTGGGTAAGTTTGTTTTTTCATTTTCAAGTATTCAGTGGTAACGTGTTTCTTCATTAATTCATGATCATGATTGCGCCTAAAACAGCCAAGTGTGTTACATCAGACCATTTCTAACAATGGCCAATGTCTAGAAGGTCTAAATCTGTCATGACTCACTCTACCACTGGCATCTGAGAGACAGGAAGGACCGTCAGAAGCAGTGGGAGGCATTCATTATAGCGAAGGGAGGCGGGTGGCGTGTAGCATTCTCGGACCCACGCCCACGCACTCGGCAGCCTCAGAAAATGATGGATTCGTGGAATAGGAGTGTTGCCTCCTGCTGAAATTACACACAAACACAGATTTCATATATACCGTAATTCCCCAAATATAACACACTTTAAATGTAGAACCACAGACATGGTGGTAACTCTTAAGTGTAAGTACTGAAACAGAAATAATAAGTATGAGTGCAATGTGTGAGAAGTAAACCAGCGCCTGACGAATGATGGACCAGAAAAAAAAGGGAAATGTCACCCCCTATGTAACTGACGGGCCGACGATTACGGGGATTACCGTATACATATATATTTGCTTTGCGAAGTTCATTGCCGGAATTCACATGTCTGGCCTCTCTCATGACTGTCCAGGGTGGTGTTCTCGCAGACTGGGGGTGGGTAGTCAATAAGCGGAGCTATTAGTGGTTACCTAGTCAACCTTTGTCCTCCCCTGTATGCCTGCAGGGGTTGGGGGAGTTAGTATGGAGGATCACTTGTCAGTTAGGGAATATTAATTCCTATGTATTCCAAGAACTATATTACGCAATAGACAATATGCTGTAGATTTCAATGGGAATAACAGGAAGAGTAGTCTGCAACATTGCATGTAGCAAAAATTAGTAGCCGATGCGTTTTTTGTTGTTTTTTTTCATACAAAGTATATTGGTTTAAAGATTTTGAAAAAAAAAAAAAAAATCTGCTTTTCAATTGCAGTCCAACAACAGCATGGTAGCAAAATGTCTTCCTTTAGAACGTCCCCAGGAGGACCCCCACTCGTCTAATGGAGTCAGCTCTTATTACTGCAGGCTGCGTGAAAGCGCTTTTTTTGTTTGGCCCCGTGAAAGCAGAACAGGTGTAGAGAAATGGAGCACAATGAAAGATTCCCTTATAGTCAGCGCTGTGGCACAGAATTCCCTCCTCGGGGAAAGGAAGAATAATAAAACCGGATATGGAGCTAGTTTCCTCGTAAAAGCTCAGCCCGCAATATTCTCAACTGATTGGAAACTCCGTTGCCAATTTTGTGTTCTTAAAGCTACAACGTGGTGAATATTGTTGCTACTGTTTCACAGTGTTATCTTTGTGAAGTTGTCACTCCTCTCCACCTTTACGCCGTACAATGTTAATTATAGTCGCAGCAAGTCTCCATAAAACATTTTTTTTATCTATCTATCTATCTATCTATCTATCTATCTATGCTAATACAGAAGTTGCTAACTAGCTAGTAGCTAGTAACTGTCTTGCTAGTTGCCATTGAGCTAGCTAGCCGGGTCTAGCTAGCTAAATTATGTATAGAAGTTGCAATCTAGCTAGTAGCTGTCTTGCTAGTTGCCATCGAGCTAGCTAGCCGGGTCTAGCTAGCTAGATTAGTAAGGACATATACCTTCGAAGTTTGAAAAATATTTTAGCATGTTAGCTTAGTTGCCAGTACTTGTCCTGGTATTGACTTAGCTAGCCAGTAGCACAGGCATTAATATTCACATTATCTGGGCCAAAATTGCGCTTATCTCGTTGCTATTCACAATGAACAATGTTATCATCTGCCCATCTATCATGTTTCATTGCAAGAGCAAATGGAAGCTAAAGCTAACTTACCAAACAAAGCTACTGTCAACGAGTGTTTCGGCACTCCCAAAAATTAGCTACTCACCCTTACTGTTCAGAAGCAGAGCAGCAGCATCAGGCCTTTTTGAATAATGAAAAAATAAAAAAGCCCATTAGTCTATTAATTGCAGCACGGATTCCCTGTGGAGGTTTTACTGCATGAGACATGGAGAGCAACACCGCACGTGCCCGGCCTATCTACGCCCGCTCACGTTTCTCTTGACATCCTGGCTGCCCACACACAGCATCCTCTTCAGGATGAGCCTGCAGGTTACTTGTTCCGGCTGTTTCCAGTGGCAACATCCAAACCCACACGTTACAATGGAATTTCTGTTGCGGATTCATGCTCTATTTAAGCTCTGGGAAAAATTTTCAACTCGGCTTTTTGATGTGTGATATCAAACGCAAAAAAAAAAGCCCTGCTGCTGTCCTTTGTCAAATTTAGCCCATGTCCTGCTCATTTACTGCCATTCAAAACTGGAAATACAGTATATTAAAAACCTCTGTATTTATCCCAGCGACTTGGGTGCAATAGCACCCCCAAACCACCGGATGGCGCTAGCAGCCAATTTGACATTTTCTCACATTTCAATGACTTGATATGAAGCTCCATAGTACAAATATACATGTCGATCTATGTTAATCTATTTCTATCCTAATGTATGTTTTTGTTGTCTTTCTACGTCTGTACAAAGATTATCTAAACTAGATATATTTGGACTTCCTGCATAAAAGACTTAAACATACTTTTGTAATGCTCTTTATTGGAATAAATGGATTAACAAGACAAACTATGCTTCTAACTACTTAACAAAATGAAAAAAAAATGATAGCAACATCAAACTTCAACTTCAAGCTTCATGGTTCGTTGTTCATTTCTTTAGCTGTAGTATGCTGTATATTTCTCTGAATTTAAATCAATGTAGGTTCTAATAACCTTTAACATGTGGATATATTGAATATATTTTATAAATGAAGGATGTTAGATATGCTTGACATCGATCAGCTTGATGCCACCTGACACACTCACAAGTGTGATCTTGTCCAGGTCGACGCGGTACTTGTACTTCTGTAAGGCGATGTCGTTGACAATTATGTTGAAAAATTTGTCGTCACAACGGATGGTCAGCTGAAGAAAAAAAGATGAGGGCTTGTCAACAAGGTCAATTAAGATAAAAACATGATTATTTCTCTGATTTGGGGCTTAGTCTAAAATCGGCAGGTAGTGAATGAGTAAAGTTGCCATTTAGAAGTTAATATTGGTCTAATTTCGAAACCAGATAAGTCATTAATGTCAGTTAAAAAAATGCAAATGCCTTGAAATAAAATAAACTGATTTATGGTCTGACCACTGGATGGCAGTATTGCTAACGTTGGGGAAAAATTCATCATTTGAAAAGGATTTTAAGAAAAAAGATTTTAAAAAACTACATTTGAAAAGGATTTAAAAAAAAATAGGATTTAAAAAAAAAAAACTAATCTTTAATGGGTTTATCCGAGAAAACAAACTAGTTCTGGGGGATTTCCACAACGTGTGTATAGAACAGATGTATGTCACCTCAAAGTACAGGTCAGATGAAAAGACGAACGAGTCCAGCTGCAGGAAATCGTCGGTATTGGTTGATTTTTTGGCGGTCAAATCCAGTGCCGTTTTGCCAGTGTTGGTCCCCAGGGTGATGGTAAAACTTAAAACACAAAAGCAACATGTTGTCATGGTGACAGCATTATTTGTGGGGATGTGGCCTGGTACCTAGTAGGGACGGTGTTGACTTGTCCTTTGATGGCAATGCTGCGGCCCACGCTGAGTCCTCCAATCAGTTCCCCGATTTGAGCGTTCTGCATTAAATCAAGCGTTATTGCGTTTGTAGAAAACTAACCCTTGCAGCATTATCTTACAAATGATGGAAATCCTGGGAAAACACCTGTGAGCTGACATTCCCAGCAGCTGATTACAACATTTTAAAATGCGAGAAAAATAATTGTCCAAATTTTGGACCATATAAAACCATTATAATTACAATTTTTTAGATTGATTTTAAAAGATTTATTACAATGATTTTCCTGTGTCTGCAAAAAGAAAATTCTTTACTTTCACCTCAAGACAGTAGGTGGCGATAGAGACCAGTTAATGGCTACAAAGACTATTCTGGGTGGTAACAAATTTGAAACTCAATTTAGTGGTTGAAGGAAGAAAATATTCGTAATTTTTATGCCTTTAAAAGCATTTACAAAATTGGGAAAAAAAATGCAATGTGCGCAATAGCATAATCCCTTATTTTTTTCTGCAAGATTTTGTGTACAAAAATAATCATTGTCCAAGTTTTGGACCATATAAAAATAATCATTGTCCAAATTTTGGACCATATAAAACCATTATAATTACAATTTTTTAGATGGATTACAATGATTTTCCTGTAATTTTTGCAACATTCCGTTGAGCAGTGGCCAAGCTATGTCTGCAAAAAGAAAATTACTTTCACCCCAAGACAGTAGGTGGCGATAGAGACCAGTTAATGGCTATGAAGACTTTTTCTGGGTGGTAACACATTTTAAATTTAAGTGGTTGAAGGGTTAAATATTCGTAATTTTTATTGCATGAGAAAAAATGCAATGTGCGCAATAGCATAATCCCTTATTTTTTTCCAACTTGGGGGATGGCCTTTTTGTCACTTTTTACACAGTGGGCATCACAGATCACATGCTTTCTGAGACGTAATTGTTCGTAAACTGAGTTGATAGATGAAAACAATGCTAATGCTAAAAAAAAAAAAAAAAGATGCTCACACTAATATTCTTCATAGTGAGTTGACGCCAGCAAGGGGTGATATCCTGTTTGGCCAAATGTGTCATCTTCTTGGCCAAAAGTGTCATCTTCTTGACATCGCTCACGGTGAAGTTGATCTTTTTCTGATTGAAAGAAAACACGACAGTTAGCGTCATGGCGTCACCTCCATTTTGCCCGGAAGGCGACCACTCACCGGCACGACCCTTCCGGAAACGACCATCTGGTTGATAAGTTCCAGAGCCAGTCGTTCAGTGGCGTTCAATTCCTGAAGGCGGTTGCCGTGATTAGCTTAGCGTCGGCTAGCGCTAATTGCGAAGCAACTCGGTTGCTACTTGACGGCGATGCTAACCTTGTATCCGTCCTCAGGCATGTAGTCGTCGTTGAAAACCCATGTGGCTAACGCTGGGGTCTTAACTACCTTTTTGTCACTCATTACGATGCACAAGGTAAACAGTGTCACCAGGATTAAAATGACCGCCAGCAATATCAACTGCCATGTCTGCGCTCTCGTCTGACAAAAACAAAGGAAGATCATCAGGTGGGCGGCCATTTTGGCACTTGCTGTTGACCGATCATGTGATGTCATTTTCAGTTGACAGTAAGTGGCAAAATTGCTCCTAAATTCATATTACACAAATGAAATATTGCGTGCCACATTATGAGGTCAGTTTGTGTGTATTCTGTAACCAATATGCCTTTGATGTCATTTTCAGTTTTCTGTCATATTGTCATAGTACATAAACATTCAAATACACCAGATAAAGTTCAATAGTGTACTTCCCCTTTAGAGAGGCCATTTTGCCACTTCCTGTCAAAGTGACATCAGTCCTCTGTATCAAAGATTGTTACCTGAGCAATTGTGATGTCATTTTCAGTTGACAAGTGGCAAAATGGCCACCGAGAGAGATTTTGCTCTTGATATTCCACAAATCAAATATTGATCAGAATACTGTTTTTATAGCTAAGGAAAATACTTTGGCTTGACTTCCCTTTTAAGTAGAAAAATCCAGGGAGAGGCCATATTTTGTCTTTCCCCCTTTGACAAAATTCAGGGAGAGGTTATTTTGCCAATTCCTGCACCAAAATTGATCAACTGATAATTTTCAGTTGAGAGTAAGCGCTAAAATGGCTGGAAAATTTAGAGGGAGGCCATCTTGTTACTTCCTGTCCTCTGTATCAAAGATTGTTGTCATTTTCAGTTGACAACAGCAAAATGGCCACTTCAATAGCTAACACGGTATTTTGCTCTTAAATATTCCACAAATTATATGAATGTTTTTTAGACTAGTCCACATTGAACATTAGTTAAGAAAATACTTTTCCTTTAAGGAACAAAGTTAGGAGGCCTCAAAAAAATTACTCTGTATCAAAGATTGTTGTCACCTAAGCCACTCAGGTTAGTTTTTCGGTTTGATATTCAACATATTAAAGGCCAGTGATTCTTAATTTAGTACTTGGACACCCTCTAGTGGTACATAAGGGTATCACTGATATTAAAACGCTTTTTAGACGCTTTTATTTGTGGATCCCGCCATGAGACGCTACATTGATGTATTACTGATTTAGATGATCTAGAATTGGCTTTATTATCATCAAATTGTAGTCCAGCTTTATACAGAATTTACTAGCGTATTATATGTTGGCGGAAACCCCATACAAATGAGAAATTGCGTTTCCTTCGCATACATTGAATGAAGATTACAGTTGTTTACATATTTAGAGTTGATTTAATTCCAGCTAGTAAAATGTAGCTTTTGAAAAGGACAGCGAATGTTCAAAATAAATAAAATAAATAGTGGGATTACTTACGCAACGCTTCTGGTTCCGAACACTTTCCAAATAGTAGTACATCATTGGAGAAGAAAAAGACTCGACGCCAAATGTCGAGCTTGAGTCGAGATGTGATCGTTGAAACTCCAGACGACTCGATGTGATTCTTTAGCTCGACTGCACACACGGCCCCCTGCACAAAATCTTATGATCGGTGACGACTTCTTTGGTTGTTTGTCGTTTGTTGCGACGTACGTCGCGTTGCTTTTTTTGAAGTTTTTGTGGCGCACTCCGCGTTGCTTTCAAATATAAAAAATGCGACTGTAAGACATTTGATAGCATGAAATACGCAATAAAGCCCACTAAACAGCTTTAATGATTGTGTTTTTGCATAAAAGTCCACACGAATGTGCGACGCGAAAACGTCACAAAACAACGCAGCAAAGGTCGTGACGTCACGGAAGGCTATTTGTGTTATGTTTGCGTTTATTTTGTATTTATTTTTCCTATAAAAATATCTGTTTGGTAGACATTATGTGACTATGGAAAAAAACAATGAAGCGGTTTGGCCTTTTTTTCTGCAATGGAAATTTTGCATCTCATGATTATTATCTAGAAAAACGGGATAAGCATACGTATATTGCTAGCAGACGTTTGTATCAAGCGTACATGCTAGCAAAGTACGAAACTGGAGGAAAAAAAGGCCGACTGCATGCAATTTCATTTTTTTTAATTTATAATTTAGTCTTTGTTAAGTAAAGAGTGGCAATTACAGGGATCAGTACACTTAAAGTGTCCCAGGATTATGACGTCACGTGGGCCAATGAGATATATGCGACAAAAATTTATGAACACAAACACTGGGCCAATTTTTCCAGAACTAAAGACTTTTAATGCTTACAAAGAGACAAAGATCAACAAAATATTCGATACAATAAATGTAACTTTACATTATAAGTCACACAGTAGTTGGGAACTATGATCATGTTCATTAGTGTAAAGGTCAGCAACTATAAAATGATACATACGCAAAATCCCCTGCATGTTTTCTACTAATAAAATGATACATATTCATAAGCAGGAAATGGTGCGTGTTGACGTTGCTGTGAAGTTACATCAGCCTGATGTCTATCAGCGTAACGTCGCCATCCACTTTCACGCTAGTGGCAGTGGTTATGTCGGTTTGATAGTTGTAATCCACTTGTTCGTCGTCGTTGATGAGCATGTGGAAAGCATCAGCGATGCAGTCGATGGTCAGCTGGATGACAAAGACATAATGTACATTTTCTTTGCTGTATAAGCCTGTGAGCCTAGCATGCTAACAACGCGCTGTAAGACTATCATGCTAATGACTAGCTGTGCTGCCTACCAATCAAAATTTAGGCTAGCATGCTAACGACCAGCTTCAGTGGTGTGTGTATACCTGTCAGGCTAGCATATAGGCCTGTGAGGCTATCATGCTAACGTCTAGCTGACTGTCAGGCATGCTAACAACTAGCTGTGCTCCCACAAATTTGATATTGTTGCCTACCCATCAATTTATTGATAATTCTATATTCACACGTAGCTGTGATGCCTACTAATCACAATTTATAGCTGTAATAGCAGTGGTTTGCGTATTCCTGAGGCTAGCATGCTAAGGACTTGCTCCAGTGGTGTGTAGACCTGTGAGGCTAGCATGCTAACTAGCTGTGCTGCCCACCAATCGTAATTTATTGATATTGCTGTATTAGCGGTGGGACAGTGATTCAGGTAACCTCAAAGTAGAAGCCGGGCGCAAAGGGGAACACGGTCAACGCCTTGCTCTCCTCTGTGCTCCAAGAGCCCAGCAGGTAGGAGGTGCACACCAACACATTTGTATCTTTTCCATCTCTGATGCGAGGGTTGAAACGCAGTGCCACATCGCCCTCCTTGTTAAACAGGTCGATGGTAAAACTGCAACCCCAAAGCGTAAAATATGTCATGATCATCGTTTTATTTGTCTAGGATGTGGTTTACATAGTACCTTTGTGCGTTTCTCTTGACTCGCCCTCTGATAACCATTTTGCGGCCCACGCTGAGACCTCCGATCAGCTCCCCGATGAGCGCATTCTGAAACAAGAGAATGCATTTTGTGAAGGAATTTAAGATGGGGTTAAGAATTTGTGAGGCTTTATTTTGGCATTGTTATATATAAATTGGAACAAGGTTTCTGCAATAAAGCCATGGCAGGAAGAGTACAATTTAAGAACAAATTATTTGGAACATGAAGCAACTTATTACTATATGACAATTTCCTAAATGTTTGATGCCTTTGTTGCCATCCGAAAAATATACCGCTTGGGTTTCCACATTGAGTTTGCGCCAGCAGGAGATGTCTTCCGCTGAACCGTCACTGTCATCCATGGGTTTTGTCACCGGGACCTTTTGTATTTCAACAAAACTGATCATTTCATCATCACGCGACTTTGCCTGCAAGACGAGCGAGCACTTACGGCCTCGATCTTTCCCAAACGGACCAGATTGTTGACGAGCATCACCGCCAGTTCTTCATTTAAGGCCAACTCTTGAACGGGACTTGCCATCAGCTGAAAGTTTGATTATTTTAGCGTTAGCTAGCATTAGATGTAGATTAAGGGCTTACCTTGTGGCTCAATTCCTGAATGCTTTTCTCATCCATGCCCCATTCCGAAAAGTCAACGTCCATGGTGCCGTTGCCCATCGAATTGCTGTTTGTGTTAAACATCACTGGCACAAAGATCAAGATGGCCAGAAGGATGGCCACTAGAAAGACTATCAGGAGAACCACATGTTTGGTCTGCATACCCTGAGGAGGCAAATACTCCTCTCTCGTCTAGGACAAAAAGCGCAAGAACAATCAAAACCATCGTGCATGCCATGCAACCTAAAAGCAAAATAAACACAATTTGAGCAAACCCACAATCCAGCTCAGCTGGTGGCCATTTTGCTGCTTGTAGTCAATTGGAAATGACATCACCATTGCAGAGCTCAGGAAATGAACATCAGTGAGCATTAAGTGCCAAAATGGCCGCCCTCTGATAACTTATTTTCCGCAAATCACGAATGTCTTTAAACCAAACTTTTTCATGTAAGGCCGTATAAAGATAATAATAATAACTTAATTATCCAACATGATAAAAAATAAGTCTTGCAAGCAACTACAAATGTCAATTCAAAGTACTTATTTTTAAATATGGGTGAAAAATAGATTTTTTTTTCCTCCTTTTTATGGTGGCCACCTAGTATATGCAAAAATGTAGATGGCTGGCTGCAAATGCCCCAAGGGCCATAGTTGGGACACCTCTGCTTTAGGAGTCATTAAAAAAAATAATAATTTGAGCCAAACATGAGTGCCTTTTTTATTCAGCAACATATTCAATTCAGCTAAAATTCAGTTCCAAAACACGCAAATCATTTCACGGACCCCTTGGGAGTTGGCGGACCGCATTTTTGAGAACACTGGTCTAGTGGCGCAGAACATTGTTTTTTACTTTGCCCGCAAAAATGCAAGAGCGCCATTTTACTACTTTCCAACCAAAATTGTCGTAAATAAACATTAATTTATGGACCAACTGATTTATAATATGGCTTTTATTTTAATGTATCACGCTTTAACTAGCAGAAAAAAAATCACTTGATGAAATGGACTGACAAATATTTGCATTTCTTACAAAAACAGCTGTTTACCTTTATGTTAATATATCCTAAATAATATTCAAAGCATTTAAAATCAAATTCCAACCCGCTAGGGCGGCGTTAAATTTTAAAACAATGTACACAAGGGTCGGACAACTCACATAAGGTTTTTGCTGTTGAGGAGGCATTTTTCAAGTGACGGAAGGAGATGATCGGATTCTGAAACTCGACTTTGGTGCACGGGGCTCCTCTTGGCGCAAGGGACTGAGCGATGGCGAGTTGTGTCGGTTTTCGTTTGTTTTGTGACGCGCTCTGCGTGCCTTTCTGACCAGGAAAGAACGAAAGGGTGACATTTTAAAGTATGAAAGGTGTTGCAACGATTGATTGACGGCTTCTCAGGTCACGACTTTAATGTCGATGGACGGCACGTTACGGCGCTGGACAAATGTCACAAAGTTACGTCGGAAGTCAGAGGTGTGACGAGGTCAAATAAAGCAGGGCAAATGTGGAGTAAGAAACGATTTTGTGCACGCTTGCCATCATGCATGGTTAAATGTTTGTTGTCAAGACAATGGCTGCAAGGACGGAATGTGAAAATTACCGGCTTTTTTTTTTCCTTTAGTGACTGGAACTTGGAGATAATAACTCGTCTTTGTTGTATTGGTTGATTTCACAATAAATATTTTTGCATCAAATTCACAATAATTTTGTTTACTGGATAGTAGAAGAATCAAATGTCTTGCTCGTGATTTTCCTCGATAGACTTGGCTAATTCAGTTTTGTGCCGGAATGAATAGAGAAAATGCATTCATTTCAAATCAATTCTTGCAGAAATTGTGGTTTAGCTCCAAGTTTGATATATAATGAGCATTCCTCTATTGCACTCAGCATTTCCCAAATCATCAATGCATCAGTGTAAGTTTACATTTCTGATATGATAGTCGTTATTATCAAACCAATTCTCTTGCAAGGTGACAAAAAGTTTTCGGGAACGCAGTATTGCATTCCAATACCACCACCTGCTGGTGAAATGTTAGAATTGTTAGAGCGCCTTAAATGTACGTGGAAATTACAGTAATTTGAAAATACATTTATTATTTACACGTAAGCGTGTGTACTGTACAACGCAGTTAACGCGATATTACAATCTCGGTTTTAATGAGGTACTAAATAGCGTGGCGTGAACGGGATAGCGAGGATGCATTCAAGTTATTCGGGAAAAGTGAGAGACAAATGATTTGCGCACTCAAAACAAATGGGCGACAACGCGATCGATTGACATAAAAAGTAAAACATAAACATGGAGTTATTGTGTGCACTGTTAAGCCATGTTTCTATGAACACCGTCATTTATTGGTCGTGGTGTGTGCTATTACCGCAGCTTGGCGCTTTTGAAATGACAACAAAGGACTCTGGAATGACGAACGCAGCGCGACGCACAAAAATGGCGAAATAAAGCCCATAAACGTCCTCTATTTTCGACATAAAGGGTTTTATCGTGCCATTTTTAGTTAAATGAACCCAAATCTGTTCAGATCGCGACAAAACGAAGTGAGCGGATTTGCCCTCAAACGCATCATTTCAGTTGTCAATTTCTGGTTAGCTTAGCGTGCGAGAGCGCCATCATGTTTGCTTTGGGTCCTGGTCCAAAACACTACTCGTCGATATGTTATCTCCTGCTAACCATGTGCCTCGCGTCCTTGCTGGTGACTGGGGCCAAGAAGGACAGCCTACGGGAAGTTACCGACGGCAACTGGGAGGACATCCTGACCGGAGAGTGGATGATTGAATTGTTAGTAGCTTAGCTAAGTCACTCAGCTAGCCACATGGAGGTGACACTGGGGGGACATTTTGCTGTCTTAACTTTTAAAAAAATTTAATTTAAACTATGACTTGTTCATTTGAACTACTTTTCACTCTAAAAGTACCCTTATAGTTAAACGCGTGGTAGTTGTTTTGCTAGGCTGCATTAGCTTCGCCAACAAGCTAACCACAGGCACTAGCTAGCAAGTTCGGGTTTCGAAACCCGTCTTTACTAGCAATGAAGTACTTATCTACATCTCATTGATGAACAGTGCAAGAAGCAATTGTTATGAAAACGTGAAGCAATCATTGATGAATAGTTTAAAAAGCAATTGTTATGAAAACGTGAAGCAAGTTTTTTTTTTTCAAACTTCCCCATTCTGACAGCCGTAATAGAGCAGTTAGAGAAGACCCCGAAATGTTGTGTTGTTATCCAAGCACCGAATTATCAGTTAAATCTCCTCTAAGCATATAGTTTTGTTTGACCCTATTCTGTTTTTCATCAGTAGTATAACTTGGTTTCTTTTAGGGGCGTTTATGAGCACTTTTCAGACTGTTACCAGTTCACTACTCTTGGGATGTCACTGATACCAGTTATCGATACCACAACCCTCATCCCAGAAATAGTGATAGTTTGAAAAGAATTGTCCACTTTTTTGCCTTTTGCAGAAGTAGGAAAGTGTTGTTTTGTATAAATCCAACATTTCTCTGAATATTTTGCTGTTTTGTGTTTTTGTGACAACTCACAGCAGTCGATTTGTTATCCTGTGTAGTAATTTGCACATTTGTTTTACCTTTCTGAGGGTTCGGGGATCGACACTTAGTCTCTAAAATAAAAATTCACACTCTTGCAGCTATGCGCCGTGGTGTCCGGCCTGCCAGCAGTTACAACCCGTGTGGGAGGAGTTTGCTGAGTGGGGGGAGGACATGGGGGTCAACATCGCCAAGGTGGACGTGACGGAGCAACCAGGTAAGGAGCATAAAAAAATTGCTTTCTTGTTTTTATTATTCGGTTTAAACTTTGTGTATTTCTCATTTTAAAGGTCTTAGCGGGAGATTCATCATTACGTCACTTCCGACCATTTACCAGTAAGTTTTCCGGCGGTATTTAGCTGTATTATTTTGCAAGTATGTGTGTTATGTGTTTTTTTTTTCATTTAAATTATCGACAATTAAGGGTATTTTTCACGCTCTTCTGGAAAAGTACTATGTTCATGAAGTAGAACCTAACGAGATAAGAAAATTGCCTCCAATTTAATTAACGTTCGTGGACAAATGCTATCTTGGAATACGTAAGCATTTCTTAAATGTGTCATAATTTTTTAAGGAAATTTTTGTGTGTCATATCGGTGAGAGCTCAAGTTGAATACTCGTACTAGTATTCTGAAAAAAAAGCGGTATCAAACATCCTCATTATGGTAGCGGCGGAATGACAACTAATCGATGTACAAATTAATCGCGAATTATTTTTTTCTAATTAATGACTTGTTGAGTCTGATATTTTTCTGTGTGTGTTGATTTAAAATGTATTGATTTTTACTATGGAAAAACAATGGAGCGGTTTGGCCTTTTTTTTTCCCGAAATGGAAATGGTTGCATCTCATTGGCTAAATCTATGGAAACGGACAAAATAATATCCACAATTGTAAAAATAAAACTAAAAAGGTAATAATATGGACAAAATAATGGACAAAATCAGACAGGGTGACTTTGTTTTTCTCGTGTTCTAGTTGCAAAGACGGCGTCTTCCGCAAGTACCAGGGCGCGCGCACCAAGGACGAGTTCCTCAGCTTCCTCGACGAGAAAAAATGGAGCGCCATGGAGCCCGTGTCCTCCTGGTTTGCGCCCTCGTCTTTTCTGTGAGTCCGCAATGTTGATTTTTACCGTATTTCCGTCTGTCATTCTTGCTCGTCTGTTCATCTATCTATAAATGGAACCGTGCCTGGATATTTAGAGATCCTACTGTAATTTTGTTGTTTTAAAAATAACATCAAAGGTCTGCCTGTGTCGTTTGTGTGTGGGTGTTCTGCGGTAATGTCGCTATTAAACCTTTTATCGACTTGACATTTTGTCATTTTTTTGCAGAATGAACTCGATGTCTGCTCTCTTCAAGCTCTCCATGTTTATCCGGGTAAGTTTCGCACCCCAGGGAAAAGGCTTTGTTTTTGTCACGTGAAGTGTAACTGCAATAAAATGAGGATTTTATTTATTTATTTTCTAAGCACTTTGATTCACTTGGTTATTTTTTTTCATTTTTGTTTTTTAGACGAGGCTGTAACCTGTATAAACGCTGTAAAAAATAAATGAAAGCTAAATTTATATAGATTTTTTCTTTTGTTTTCTTTTAATAATGTTAAAAGGGATGGGGGGGGGTTCTCTTTCCTAGAGGGGGCCTGGCAAATTATAATTGGGGAGCCCTGAACTAGACCAGTAGTTCTCCATGATTTTTCAATTATGTACCTTGCTGTGAAATATTTTTTTCAGCTAAATGCGACCTAACCAGCACAAAGCATTTTGGGTAGGAGGAAAAAAGGCAAAACCTTTCTATGCCATTCATGTCTGATTTATCCAACTTTTGAACTTTGGTCATTGTGACTTTTTTGTTTTTGTGGGCCTAATCATAGAGGCCCAGCACATTTCATGTTGATGTTGCTCAAACCCCAAAAAGATATGCCGCCACGCTTGTATTCGTTTTCTTCCAGCGGTGCCATAACTACATGACGGTGCAGCTGGGCATTCCCGTCTGGGGCTCGTACGTCATCTTCGGCCTGGTCACGCTCTTCTCAGGTCTTGCTCTTGGATTGGTAAGCAAAAAAAAACCAACCTTAACCTTTTTGTGTGTAAAGCAGCATACACAAGATTGAGTATTTTTGTTTTTCAGCTGCTGGTGTTCATCGCCGACTTTGTCTTCCCGTCGCGGCGATTCTCGCCAGACTACTATCAGAGTAAGTTTTCATGTTTTTTTACGTATTGTAGCGGACAATATTTACTCATTTTTTAAATATGGTTTATCTTTTATTAAGACATACAGGTGTGTACCTGCTAATGATTTAGAAATGATGTAAAGGATTTATTAAGTTTATAAATATGCTGAAAATGTTTGAAATTAATGCCACGCTATCAAGACAGACATGATAGATGCAAAGTTTTTCATCTTAAAAATAAAGCAAACCTTTAGAATTGCCCCCTTGAAATTTATTACACTGCGATTGTGGATATTAAGTCTACACACCCTCTGCAAATTTTTTGTGCATATCCGCTTTCACGCGGAATGTGACTGAACTTTTTACTGTGTATAATGGCTACTTAAGTTTAGTTTTCCTTTAACTCAATCCATCCTGTGACATATTTCTGTGTTTTTCCGAAAGCAGATATTCAATCCCTAATATTTTAAAAACCAAAGTAATCTATTACTATGATTAATGAAATACTAAAGTAATCAATTACTTCATACTAAAGGTATTGAATTAATATTGTGACAAAAGTACTAAAATAACCAAAAGTAATCCATTACCTAGGTGCTTTTCTCTTAAAGTAATTGATTACTTAGTAGTTAAGTATGTAAACACTTAAAAAAAAAAGCCTAATCGTGAATGTCTACGCTCTTGAAAAACGTAATAATACGTCTATGGAATTTAATGAATTCCTTTCTTTTGATTAGCCCTAAATAAAGTTCAGACGTTCAGTGTGTGAAGGACCGAAAGTGCCAAAATTCAATAAATTAATGTAACATCCAATTAAATAAAAGCAAATTAAATAATTGAATCTTTCATGAATTAATTCAAAGTGTCTTTGATTAAATATTAGAACTAACTAATTTATTATGATTTACTTGCTAGCTTGGTCTGCTACAAAAATGCTTGACGAGCGAGGTTGACGGATAAACTAAATTCATGAAACACTGCAAGTGTGTCATTAATTAAAAGGGTCATTAATTAAATAAATGTTCATGAATTGAATTAAATGCGTGTTTCATTACTTAAGTGTCATTATTTAAATAAACGTTGCATTAATTAGTGTCATTCATTCGATAAATGTTTCATTAATGAAATGTGTCATTAAATTAAATCCATCAGAGGCTTGTAACCTCACTCGGTTTATTTTGATCACCCCGCGGGGGTGTGTAGACTTTTTCTCGCCACTTTTTCGTACTTTTGGACTCGTTCCACCCAACTTGAGTCCGGCCACCGATTTAACGGCAAGTAGGAAGAAGCGCCCCGACCCGGCCGGCTTTGATTGTTGTCGCTGACGCGCAGAGAAACAAACGGCGGAGCAGGCCCGCCTCCAACAGCGGCAGGAGGAAGAAGAGCACGAGGCCGACGGCGAGGACGACGACGACGAAGAGGAGGAAGAGGAGGAGGACGAAGACGACGAGGCGTGGAGGGCGCGAGGGCCACGCCGGGACACCTCCGAGGACCGGCCCGAGCCAGAACCCGAGCCCGAAGCTGAACCCGAGGCCGAGGGACAGGCTGTGAGGAAGAGGGTTTTGCCCGGCCGCAAAAAGGAAAATGAGGACGAAGGGGAGGAGGAGGAAGACACCTAGAGGGGCGGAGCCAAGCGTCACGATATTTCTTGTGGAGTGGGAGGAGCCTCTTGCTTCGAACGACGTTTACAGCGCTCCTCTTTTCCTCCTCGTCATCGGGCACCACGCCGGCCCCACCCTGGAACAAAAACCCGAGCGTTGGCAGCTTTGCGGAGCCGCTAGGAGTTTGCCGTGTTCTATTTTCAGCTATGCATCTTTTCTTTTATTCAAAGTTTCACTTTATGTATATAGATGTCTTACGTCCCTGTAACAGTGTGTCTGATACCCCACGAGTGCAGCGTTTTCCTTACTAGCCGAGGTTCCGGATTCGAAAATCCGGAAATGTTTTAGAGTGGGGAAACTTTCCATGGGAAGCACCTGGAATTTATAAAACTTAATAGTGAATAAACAAGGAATTTTCCAAATTGAATGTTGTCTCTTAATACTAGGGTTTTTCAATCAACGCTAATATTGAGATGTGACCGATACAAAGTACTGATACCGCTTGTACTTTTGATATAAATTATCCCCAAAAGCGATTTACAGAATTACAATATCCAACAATCCATTCTTTTTAGACTTTAATGAAATTAATGGCAATAATCTATTCTAATTTTAGTTAATGACAATAAATGTGCTCCAAAAGAGCAGCCAATATTAGTAACAGCTACCATCGCAAGTACACATACAAATACTTATTACTCGATCATTTCTACGTAATAAGGAACTGAAGAAATATTTTTCAGCAGCAAAAGGCGATTCGTGATTTGCTGCTTCCTGAATCAGGAGTACATGTGATGTCAACATTAGTCAACTAAGTGAAAAGCATCTACTGCAGAAAATGGCTGTAGTACTATGTTTTTTCCAGTAGATGTCACTCTTAACAGCAATTTTACAGTTTTTTTTTTTTTTAAACAATGGAGACACTTCATTAGATATACCTTCTGAAAGGCAATGTACTTAAAGGTACAGTGTGTAAGACTTAGACCATTTTTCATTAAAAAGGAATAAATTCAATGATTGTAAATTTCTAAAACTTGCAAATGAATGTGTTCTTAATAACCAATAGTATGTTTTAAATATAATAGGTCTAGGTATCATTAAGTTATATTACATGGGGGGGTGGCACTTCTCCAGAGGCGGCCATATTTGTCGAAGCTACGTACAATGGCAAATGCAGCACCTGCAACAACACCTGCTGCCTGTAATGAAAAACGCTCTAAATCACACACTACCCCTTTAAGTATCGATTTATTACTTAAGTATCTAGCATTGATGGTTCTCAGGAAACACAAAGTCAGTCGGCCGAGCGACCGTTTCCATGCACACGGCTAGGTTTGTTGTGGCGCTCGGCACCCGACCCGAAACTCACATCTGGTCCTGGGTCAGTCCAAAAGCCCCCGCTACACACGCAATACACACCCTGAGTCCAAACAGAAGACAATAGACATCGGAATTCTTTTAAGGTCGGGACACCAGGGAAAGGGAGGGAGAATTATTTTCTTCTCCAGCTCAAAATACGCAAAAAACAACAGCGATAGATTGCATGAAGTGTGTGGAATTTGCATAGACAACGTTTTTACTTGAACAAAAAAGATAAACATTGCTTAGCAAATATTTTACTTAAGCAAAGAGAATAGCTATTGAAGTATTGCTGTTGGATTCTGACGGTCTTGTTAAACCCTAAAGGTGTAACAAATTGAATAATTGACGATGAATCGAAATCAAATTGACAATTATTTTATAGTGTATAATTGATTGTTTGGACACTTAAAAAAAAAGTTCAAAATGTCATCGCCACACATTTAAAAAAAAATCTGTGGTCCTCCATTAAGGTTATGTCAATAAAACATTTTCTTTTACCTAAGAAAACAATCCTCAACATTTTTGCTTTTAATTAAAAAAAAATCTTTCATCAAATTTATCGAGTAATCGACAAAATAATCGTCAGGTGAATCAATAATCAACATTTTTGTCACCGACCAAACCATCAAGTGAATCATAATGACTCTGTTCATTTTAAATCCTTTTTTTAGTAAACCATGAAAAATAACCTGTTTTCTTTAATCAAATTAATCAACAAAATAATGGACAGATTATCAACATTTGTCAATTTAAAATCCTTACTCTTCAATAAAGCATAAAAAAATAATCTTTCTTTAATTAATCGATTAATCGACAAAATAATTGACAGATTAATCAATGATCAACATTTTTGTTATGGACCAAACTACAAATGAGATTTATTGTCATATGTATAATTGTACCACACAATAAAATTCTTATTCTGTTCCTACAGAATAAGAGACTACAGTCCACAATCAAGCAATAAATAACTAGCAATAAATAGCAATAACAATCAAATTAATCGCCAAAATAATTCCCAGATTAATCGAGTATCCAAAATAATCCATCCAAAAAAAAAAAAACGTACCAACCCATAATTTTGGGATTTTTTTTTTTTTTATCTAACAGTCTGTACAAAAAATTTGGGTCAAATTCACCCAAGTAGTGGGTCGGTCCAATTGTTCTGACCCAATCTTCCAACTATTACTGCCTAAATTGTAAACCGACACAGTGAGATTTTTTTTTTTTTCCTCAAGGCATTTGAATGAAGCCCAATGGCGCTGTTTGGATTTCACGCTCGACACGCCGACACATTCCCAAACGTTAGCTTGGGTTCATCCTGCTGAACGGCGGGCAGGCCCCAACTTGTGCGTACGAGCTCACCTGCGCTCACGTTTCGCCACCTTTTGCCTCATAAACCCCCAACACACACACATGCGCAAATACTCCGTTCAACTGAGAGAAATTTAAAACCAAAGTCTCACACTTCCTGTGTCTTCTCAGGCGAGAAATCAAATGTTATCTATACGAACTTGTCAAGGATTGATGTGTGTTTCTTTTGATACAAAGGCCACAGATTAAAACGTATGTTCTTGTTCGTGTCTTTGGTAACCTCAAATGCATTTTACATTGCCGCAAAAATCATGACGCTGCCAATTTGGCATGTGTGACACAGATGGCTTAGACTACAACTATGTTATGTGCAGGGGCGTGCAGAGGGGGGGACAAAGGGGGGCTGCAGGCATCCATTGGAACCAGCCCAGGAAATTTGCCCAAATGAGCCCTACTACCTACTGGGTTATAGGAACTAAAGATCAATTTTAGCCAGGCTGGCAATGAGTTATTTAATAAACAGTAGTAATGAATTAAAATTAAATAAAATAATTAAATGAATTTAGTCAGAAGCAAGTCCTCGAATAATTCGAGTACTTTGGCATTTTTTCTTATCCTGTATACTTGCTTATTCGTGCGACATATTCTGTGGGTTGTTATCGTGTTTTTTTTTTTTCTGTTTTGGACCTTTGGTTTTTTTTTAATCGTCTTTTTGAGTTGTGGGCCTTTGTCATGTTTTTGTTGCCCTCGAGTCTCGTGTCTCGTCAGTGCGATTGTGTTCACGCGTCCTCATTAACCTGCTTCCCTTGTGTTGGCCAATCAGGTCCCTGTTCCAATTGTATCCTGTCCAGGTGCTCCTTGTTGTCTCGCTAGTTTTGAGAGTATTTAGTTTCCTGTATTATTTCAGTTTTTGGCGGGTCGTTGATGGTAAGTTATTTTGTATTATTTTCTTTCTTCATATTTATTTATTTTTTAACGTGTGTGTGTATAAACTAGCATAATTTAGTCGCTAGCTAACGGCACTCAAGTGGTCCCTGTATGCTGGCGTGATGGAAGTTAATGACAGAGCAAATTTTGATGCTGACAACCTGACAGTTGCTGTTCCTACTGATCACTTTTTAACAAAGCATGCAAATCACCAACATTTATGGGGAGAGATTTGCCTAAAACATAATGTTTCTAGAGAGAAACGTAGCATGTTGCAAAGCAGTTTAAACGTAAGAAAAAAATAATGTTGATTATCAAAATTACGTCGAAATTTGTTATTTGGTCTTCTGTGTATATACTGTAATTGTTTTTCACCAAAAAAAGGATATATGTTGTATTTTTATCCAAATACTGAATATTCAACTTGAATTTTCTCTAGGCTATCAAAATAAAAAATAACAGCAGCCCTAAAATGATGTTTTCATGCTGTTCTTGAAAAAACAGCCGGTAATGACTCAAATAAGCTAGCTGCAAGCCTTAGTTTAGTTATCTTTTTTTTCTGGAACTTGAAACTGGTCTTTGGAGTCTCTTGAGTATGAAATAACAGCATTTGTGGTTCACTCAAACACATGAGGACGCAGTTGCGGGCAGGCCTGGAATTATATTAACTGCAGTTCCTTCTCAGAGGAGGAAGAGGGTGGATCCAGCAACGTTGACCACGTTAAACCTTCATCCCAGAAACTCAAAGAAGAAAAAGCTTCCATCCGTGAAGGAAAAAGTAAGAAAAAACGCACACGTCAACATCCGAAAAACACGAGCCTGAAAAAAAAAGTAATTCCTTTCAGATGTAACAGTGACGCCCCGGAATGTGCTAATCTGTTGCGTTTGGTGGAAACAGACAACGAGCTGCAGAAACACTTAATCCTTCTCTAAACGTCCCTCAGTACAAGTTTTCAGTTACAACAAAAGCTTGTTTCCTTGGTGGAACATTTTTTGGAAAGACGTATGATTAAAAGTCAAACAGCATTCAGAGTTCAGACGCCGGTGAAATATCAACGTTCTTGTTGCATCCCTCGGAATCGCTCGCTGTAATCACTTATGAGAGTGCTTGAAAAAAAGTCGTTTGAACAGAATCTGGGTTAAGTCTTCTATTTTCCCGTCTTATCCTGATGTTTTGCGTTCTCCCAAAGTAGATTTCTTCTGGCGTGCACGTCGGTGTTGGTCTTGAGACTGGATCGAAAAAAAAGTACTATACTCGCTCATGTAATTGACTGGAGGTGTGTTCAATGATCGCTTACACAGTAGGACATCTCAAACACCACTTGGGACCAATGAAGTCCCCCCTAGTGAAGTGTTCCAGGCATGTCCCACCAAGAGGAGGCCCTGACAGGAGATGCTGAAGTGACTATGTCCTTCTGCTGGTCTGGGAACTTCTCGGGAACCTCCAAGAGGAGCTGAATTTAGATGATTGGTAGAGGGAAGTCTGGGCTTATATGCTGGATCTCCTGCCTTTGCAACCCAACTCTGGATAGGAGAGGTCTTCAGTCCTAGTCCTCAATGGCCAGTGTCCTGGGTGTTTTACATGTCTTCCTGCTACAAGACACCCGATTGAAATGATCAAGTTCCCTTTCCAGCTTCTGTAGACCTTGCCGATTGTCTGATAATCACCAGGAGCCCAAGCCCCAAGGGTCAGGATTAAAGACCCCTTGGATGGCCTTGGAATGACTGGGGATATTCTTCGAGGAGCCGGACTTAGTGGTTGAGGAGAGGAAAGTCTGGGTTTTCGGCTGGAGTTGCTGTTTTTGCAACCGGACTCTGGATAAAGCAGTAGATCTTCAATCCTGAAGGCTGTTGTCCATGTTTTATGTCTCCCTGCTACAAGTCACCCAATAAAAATGATCAAGATCATTAACCGGCTTCTGGGAACCATGCTGATTGTCTTATCATTGCCAGGAGACGGACAAAACATCCAGGAGCTCAAACCTCGAGGACCATGATTGAAGTCCCCTGCGGTAGATGATGGACGGCCAGATGAATCTGCTCATCCTATGTCACAGTTCATGCAAAGATGTCGTTTATGATGTTTGATGAGGTTTGTTGTGTCATCTAAAGCAAAGTTCTCTTCAAAGGACACCTCATTGGGAAAGATGACATCACAAAATCTTAGACGCGGGGATAGTTCTAGTTTCAAAGCAGTCTGTAGTAAGCGTTTTGTAGTACCGGATCATTTTGCTTGTCTTCAAAGTCCACCCAGAACTTTAGTTAGTGTTCTTCAGGATGGCCGGCAAAGGCAAGGGGAAAGGGAAAGGGAAGAAAGGCAAACGCAAGGCGGTGGAGGTCAATGAAAACACGCCTCTGACACAATTATCAGAGGAGCAGCTGATACAGCGCATGGCCAAGATTACGGAGGAGCTGGGACGCATCCAAGATGAGAAGAAGAGCTTCCAGCTGATACGGGACCAGGTCAAGGCTTTCTGGGAGATCTCCAAGCAGAAGCTACAAGATGTGAAGGACAAGCTGCGCGAGGGTAGCATCGTACGTGACGAAGCCAAGATGCGACACCGGATGAAGGTGACCAAGTACCAGCAGAAAGTCCGACATCTGGAGTCGGAGTGCCACAACAGCGTTTCGCAACTGAAGCTGGACGGGGCCGGCTTCTCCACCATGAACGACAACAAGCGCTTCGAGATGGAGCAAGCGGCGTTGAACGAGATCCGCAGCCTCCAGGTGGACCTTAGCGAGAAAGAGCTCTACAGCCAAAACCATATCGAGCAGCTGAAGTTCGATCAGGCGGCCCAGCTGGTGGACATCATCGTCCCGCACGACTGGAGTACGGTGGAAGTGGAGGCCAAGCACAACGCCAAGATCCTCCCCATGTTCGAGGCGTCCGAGATGAAGCTCGAAGCCGAGATCAACATCCTGGACACCAGGATGCAAATCCGTTTGGAATCGCTGAAGAAAGAGCACGACGAAGCCTTCCGCCTCGCGCTAAAGAAAAGCTGCGACTTCTACCTTGCACACATGGAGGAGATCTCCCTCCTGGAGAAGCAGCTCACCACGATCATGTGCCAGGGCGTGGTGCGGCAGCTGATGTCCCTCCAGAAGATACCGTTGTGTCCGCTGGAGATTCTCCAGCAGGAAAAGAAGAAACTTCAGGAGCTCCACGTTCAGTTGGAAAAGCACAATGAGAACAAGGCCCTACGCGAGGCCAGCAACGGTCGCCTCAGGCTCCTGGAAGAAGAGCTAGAGGAGCTGGCTATTAAACACAGTCTTCTTCTGGAAGATCTGGAGTTAAAGGAACAGGAGCATGAGAAACTACTCAAGAGCCATGCGGCGGGTCTTCTGCAAGCCCAGCATCGTACCGGTCTGCGGACGAGGCAGCTGAAGCTCAAGTTGGAAGCTGCTGCCGAAACGCTGGAGAAGCTTGAAATCAGCCTCAACGCATAACGCGGACTTTGGACGCTCGGACCTAGCAACGGGCAAATGAAGCCTCGTGAAGCATTGTGATTCTTACTTCACTGGATGGTGCTCTTGGTTTAACCCTTGTGCACACTCTTGCAATATATACAATTTTCATTTTATAAATGCTTTTAAAAGCGTACTAATTAAAGGTATTTAGGGTTTTTTTTTCAACCACTCACATTTTCAGTCTATACTTATGGAGGTTAAATTTATTAACACCCACAAAAAATGAAAAATGGTATGGTCTGTCTTTGTATTCTGTGACACTTTAAAACATAGCCATTTCCTGGTCTCTACCGCCACCTACTGTCTTGAGGTGAAATACAAATCATTTCTGTTTGCTAACATAGTTTGACCGCCACTCAACGGAATGTTGCAAAAATCGCAGGAAAATCGATCCAAAGAATCATATCAAAATGCATCTCAAAAATTGTAATGATAATGGTTTTATATGGTCCAAAATTTGGACAATTATTATTTTTGTCCACAAAATCTCGCACGTCGAGCTGCAATCACAAATGTCAGAAATGTTGCATTTTGAAATTTTACATGTGCCTTCTAGAGGAGTCAAAAATATCACAACAATATCACTCCCTGTCAACTATACCGGATTGTCCGTATTTTTGTTATCGAACGAGCTGCTCTACCGAGCCACAACCGCCCTCAATCACATTTTTCTTTGCCAGCCATTCTGGCACCAAAACAGGAGGTTGTTAAAACCCTCTGGCTTGCCCGCAAGATAAGTTTACATGCTTCTTCTGAAAACACATCACTCCTGATAATCCTTACGCGGGTCACAATGGCCGAAGACGGCCCAGGCTAATCTACTTCCTGCTGGTTGTCGGAGTTGTCGGCATGGTCGAGGCGATAAAACTGTACGAAATCACAATATCGTGCCGGTCGAACAAGGACAATGTGCCGTGAAATATTTTTTTCAGCCAAGTTCTGTGCTTGCCATCTGTGCTAGATTAAACTTAAAACTGTACTTCAAATCATTTGTTTTATATGTAACCCGTCTGCAGGAATAATTGTGTCACTAATGACAATGCACATCCGTGTAAACTTGAGAAAATAAAAGCATAGGTTTTGCAAAAGAGTGGAACAAATTTTAGCAGTAAGTTGTTTCCTGTTCCAATTAATTTGCTCTTAATTTGGAAAGAAAATTTTCTATTGCTGTCATCACATTAAAAAGCTGGATAATTGTCAACTTAGGGGAAAAAACATCTGCAAACCATTGAAAACAAATGATTTCGTTTAATTTAGAAATTATATATTTATATAGAAATTGTATCCTCCTGTTCGCCTTCATGGGGCGTGGCCTAGAAAGTGATGTCATGAGCTGAAGTTGGATGAATAAGTTGTGGTTTCCAGCAGCTTTTTGACGGTTTTCATTTTGTATTTGGCAGACTTTCCCATTTAATAAACAACTAGCATTGCACTGATAACTGCGGTTCTCCTTGGTCCACATCGGATTGCAAAACGGAGCACCCCCCCCCCCAAAAAAAAAAAAAAAAATAGAAATCAACACCTGTAACATAAACCCTTATATTTTTGCAGTCTCATGGCTGAATTTCCATGTTCTAGCTCTCATTACAACAGACCCTGCCTTGGAATGTTATGCAGAATGAACAGCAGGGTTCCTAAATGCAACCAGATGTTCCGCCATTGAAAGCCTCATGGTCGATCCAACACGCGTCACCGTGGAAGTACCCCAAGCCCTGATTTTAGACTTTAGCTAAACAGCCCTTCTTCCGGTGCCTCACTGAGGTAACTTTTCCTTTCTGAGAGGCTCTTTATTTGGATGTTGCCATTTCATTTGGATACGATTAATGCTAAAAGCAAACTAAAACACAGCTTGCGTACATCATGTTGAAGACACTTGCCCCTTGTGTAATATATATATATATATATATATATATATATATATATATATATATATATATATAATTTTCTAGAGCTGTTTATCGTCAGAAGGGTCACAGGCTTGCTGGTGCCTATCCCAGCACCCTTACATGGTTGTCAGTCAATTGCTTACAGGTATATGCTGCATACACATACATTACCATGATTCAACCAGGGTATATTTTTAAGTGGAACACTTTGGCTCTCATATCTTCTAAATTAAAACCGATTTTATGATTTCAATCCATGAGGAACACGGAGTATGCTGCAGGAGTCCGATTAGATGCCTGATAAGATGCTAGCAACTGAAGCTAACGTCAATGTAAAGTTTTAATATTGTACCATATGTTTATTGGATTTTTACATAAAAAATGACAATGACCAATCGTTTTTCCGAAAATCTACATTTAATTGAGAAGCCTCGGCGCAAGCCACTGTGTGGTGGATGCGTCATGCTGTAATTCTTGATCCTTGTCGTACTCACTTCCTGTTCTGGTCGCCTAGCAGCGTGAAGGCCGTTAAGTGTTACTACCAGGGAGTTTAATCTCCTGTACTGCTAGCTAGAAGGTCATTGACAACATGTCCTTCTGATAAATGTCATTCGTGGTAATACACAATGTTTGTTATGGCGCTCCATCGATATATATATATTTTTTTAACTAATTTAATGGCTTTACTCTATTTATATGCTCCACTTGAGAACAAAAAATGGGAATTGGGTCACTTGATCCACACATCGTAAATCCAATCTAATACACACAGTACTGTACATCTGTCAGACTTTCCCTCAGAAGTTTCTCAGAGCATCTCGGATAAAAAGGGTCCTTTCAAGGAGGCGTTTAGGGGAATTTGAGAAGCCCTCCAGGGGTTTTAAGTGGCCCGGGGTGGAAGACGCCAAAAGAACAAAGGCAAGCCAGCGCAGATTAAAGGCGCTAATAAAGGCGGCAGACTGTAAAGCGTTGACGTTTAACCGTGGCGGAACTGCAGATGAGGTTGATTTTGGGAGGGTAATGGCAGGTGAAATGTCTCCCACGCCGACGCAATAAAAAGCTATCATGTTGAGAGGGCAATAATCTCCATACACGCTACCTAATTATTGGATGTCTTTAAAAGATAATCCTGAGTTATTATCCTTAAGTGTGGGGTGTGTTGATTATTTAAATCGCTTCTTGGAAAATAATCGGGTCGGATAATCGTACGTGGTATCAAAGTCACCAATGGCGTATTTATCGCATGACAACGTGTCCGATTATCCTGTGATACAAGGTGTGTGTTTACGTAAAATTTCAAAACATGATCCCAAATGATTATCATGTGGTGTTTAATTTGTTAAGGGTGATTTTTCAAAAGGAGATCCTGTGGTGTGGATAAGGTCCCAAAATTCATGATTTTCAAATGACCTGATTACATTTGAATGATTCTTACTCAATTATCCTGTGGTACGAGGTGCGTGTTTACAGCTGAGTAGATTTTCCAAACATGATCCTGAATGATTATCACAAGGTGTTTGATATGTTATAAGCGATGCTTCAAAAGGAGATCCTTAGAGGTTGTGTGATGTGGATAAGGACATTCTCTCCACTGCATTGAAAACTATAAGGTCCTGAAAATCGTCAATTTTAAATGACCCGATCACATATATATGATTATCTTACCCAATTTTCCTATGGATTTAGGTGTGTGTTTAGAGTAGATTTTGCAAAAGTGATCCTGAATGATTATCATGGGGTGTGGGTTTTGTTACGAGTGATTTTTCAAAAGGTGATCCTGAGTGATTATCGTGTGGTGTGGATGAAGTCAAGTGTGAACGCCTGATTATTGGAAGTGATTCTCTTATGGTACACGGTTTGTTAAGAATGATATTTCCTTCCTGGCTATCGTGAATGTTAAACTTGTTCAAAATTAAACCAGAAAAAGACGTACAAACACTTACAATCAAGCAAAGTTACTGTATAATTTTCCCGTCCCTTGGGATCAACATCACCATAGGCCCGATTATCGAATGTGAATGATTCTAAAATCCGATTATGGTATGGTGTGGTGTGGGGTTTGTTAAGTGATGTTTTTCCTGCCTGTCCGATCTTGAAACAGTAGACGGCAGCTATTGTATGTGTTAAACCATCTGATTATTTAAAGAGGTATGTACACACACACCAACAATCGGATCGTCTGGCATGTCTATCCTGGTCAACAATGTGGAAGCGCGTGTGAGAATCCGAGGTCAGAGCACACCTGTGAGGGTTTCGACTGGCACAGTTTGCCGTTTTTTTTTTTTTTTTTTTCACTATTTGGACTTTGGACAACAGGGATGAAACCCAAACATGTCTCCACCGAAGCAAAATATTTGTTCTCTTCTCACTATCAATTTTGGAAACTGTTTAGATGTGCATTTTTGACACAGTTTTGTCCTGACAGTTGACAGGATAGCTCAAGGATGTTAATATCGTTTGTTATTGTTTTTTCACGTCATCGACAAAGATTTACTTTTCTCCTGATAGACGATGAACGAAAACAAGGTCAAAAAAAATGCTAAAGATATAATTGAGACTGAGACTGCATCGTGATTTCAAACAAAATGGCTGATGAGTACTAAATATTCATTCATAAATCCCTATGGTTTAAACGTATGCAAATACACTAACACTAAAGTAAAAGTAAATTAGAAATATCTTAAAATGACATGTTGGTTCCAGGGAAACTAAAGGTGTCTTATAATGTAAGTTGACCCTGCAGTTAGTCACATATTCAGGAATGTTATTACTGCAGTTAAGGGGGATGGAGTTTTAACAGCAGGGAGGGGGGCAAAGGGGACATGCATGAGATAGCAGAGTGCACTGATGCCCGAATTTACACTCTCAGGTGACACCTTCTTGCTTCAGAGTCTACAATAGCCACCGATGCTAACGTTCCACACTGGGAGGGGGTCGTGTGTTTTGCAATGAGGAAAATGAAGAATAATATCATGCAAAGCAAAACAGAAAGAATTATTCTGTATGCGCTTAGTGCCTTCATGTTTCAATTTAATTGATTGTGTTGCTCCTTGAGGTGTGCATTACATGGCCACCGGGGGCAGCATAACACAACAGCAGGTTTTATTCAGATCAAATTCTTATATTTAATTTTCATTCATGCATTTGAGGCAAGCTAGCATGCCGAATTGACGAATTGAACATTCAGTTTTGAATGTTTTACTCAAATTAGGGGGAATTTCTCACATATTGTTTAACATTGAGCCTGTTTAGTTTTAGCCATGTACTTTCTGTCATATTTAGATTGCAAATGGTATCAGATTTTATGAAATACTGTATCGTCGACCCATTTTTATCACGAAGGATAAAGAATATATATATATATATATATATATATATATATATATATATATATATATATATATATATATATATATATATATATATATATATATATATATATATGAGAGCACCAAGAGCTCCCTATGCTCCCTGTGTGCTCCCTATATTAAAAAAAAAAGAAAACACCAATTGTTTACGAATTACGACATCATAAAACGAAGGCCCCATTAGCTCATTACCTTGCTCAATATGCTCTCCCGATGCTCAGGAGACACAAAGCACGCATGAATTTTGCATGTTTTCTGAAAAGCGACGTCAATACTTGGCCATGCATAATTCATCAGCGACAACCATTTCCAAGTTCATCCAAATGTTTTTTCATTGACACGCGCACGCAGAGGGTGTCATTTTCCTTAGCTCATTGCACATGGCGAGCTAATGACAAAAGCTGCTGACTGGCTTAAAAATGACTCTTTGAAAGCTGACAGCAGCGAGTCATTGGGCTCGGTCGGCGGGTTGCTCGGCATGGGGGGTGCGTGACACTGCGGGAGGCCGCTGCAAAGCGCTTCAAATCCATACAGGCAAATTCCACTACTTCACCGAGTTGATGATCATAAATATCAATAACCTGCATTTCTGCTCTCACATTTGAATTGCAAATAATGACACCTTATAAAGTTATTATGATTTTTTTTTGTGGTATATATATATATATATATATATATATATATATATATATATATATATATATATATATATATATATATATATATATGATCATTATTACTACTACTACTATATCCTTGGGCCAGTATACTCCAGTGTTTGAATGAAAGGACATCTTCTGTATAAGGTTACCATGGTGTATTGTTTTCACCGTACCATCTGGTGACATTCTCTCACCGTCACCGCCATCGCCATCACTTTCTTCCTCTCTCTTTCTCTCTCTCTCACACGCAGTTTGTCCCCTTTTTTTTTTTGCCTTGAGTGCACAGACGTGACGCGGTCAAGTTGACGTCAATGTTTCTTTTGTCTCGGCCAAATGACAACAACATTCAGATATCGCTGCATTGTACAGCTGCAGTGAGTATCAAAGCAACTTTTTGATTATGCTGGACAGTTATTGTTTTGATTTATATTTTATTTTGTTGTTTATATGTGCCCTGCAATTGACTGGCAATCAGTTTAGGGTATACTTATCTTGCGCCAAAGTTTATTGGCATTTGCGCCAACTCACTCGCAACATCAGTATAAATATAATCGAAAATGAATGGGCAAATTATTTTTATGGCTACTCCCTTTAGTTCATCTCTTTAGCGTGTAAAAATACATGCTACATATGTTTTGAGAATTGATATTGATTTGGAAAGTCGAAAACTAGACTGCATACTCTTTAGGGTCTCAGTCTGGGGATATAGCAGGTGTCATTAAAACCTAGTTTGTTTTTTGCATCGTTCTGAGTCATCACAACGAGTCTTCGTTTGTCAGTTTTCTGAAACAGAAAATGGATGCATAATTCAAATGGAGTTTCACTATTGGTATTTGATTCTGGAGTAGGCGTGTTGATTTATGACCAACATTGGGACATCTTTAACGACAATGTAAGTAGTTTCCGCTCTTAAAAATAAGCTGGTCCAAGAACTTTTTCAGGACGTTCTTTTAATGCATTTTTATGTATATATACTTTCCCACACGCTGGCTGTCTTTTCAGCCAGTGGGACACTTCCAATCTTCAAACCAAGCCAGGAAAGGAATGGGAGACTGCCGTGGGCGATACCAACTGTAGAATCAAATGGGGGAGTTTTAAAATTTGTATCACAACGTTTCACGATACTAGATATTAACAACGTGTGATAATACTGTCCGTTTGAAAAAATAAATAATAAAACGTAAATCAAATAGAAAGTGTAACATCTCGCTGTTGTATTTTACATTTTACGCCGTCCTATTTCTCCGGTTCACCCCGAACGAACGCCCCCTCTCTCCGAGTTCATGTAAACCCAGAAGAGCAACTCTAGTTCGGGCAGAATGTGGCGCGAGTTGACCGTCTAACGTCCTCTCGGTCGAATTTAAAAGTTTTTTTTTTCGGAGCATCACGGATATCTTTTTCCTTTCTTTTCCCCAAAACGAACAAAACCGCGTCTGGAATAACCAAATTTCAAGGATATTCCTCGTTTTTTTTTTCTTCGGGAAGAGGTGAGTTTTGTGGTCTTTCACGAGGGCTGTTAAAAAAAATTCAAACTTAATCCAAGCCGTGGCTGTGACGTCACGGTTTAAAACCAGTAAAAATGTCCACATTTTTAGTTTATGCTTGGATTTATTATGGCAAGTGCGCTATTTGAACTCTGCTGTAAAAAAAAATCCGTGTCCGGGCACGTAACTCGATGATGCTGCCAGCGTCAATGCGCAGGGAATGTTGCCATGGAATTTTGAAAGTTTCAAACTTTTTGGCAGATTTCATCGCTTTCTGGTTAATTACATAATCGTGTATTATATGCGATGATGAAACGGAAAAATCCTCGGGGTTGCAAAGTTTTCCTTCGAGAGAAATGCACATTTTTTGGAGTAGTGCTAATTTCCTCCCGTTGTGTAATTACTGTGACAAACTCATTTACACACACATACATTCATAAAAATTATATACTATGGAATAATGATGTGTTTGCAGCTTTGAAGATGCCACATTTAAGGCGTTTTTGGGATAAAGTGGCGATTATGTTTATTTTAGTGGATTCACCATGTATCCCTGTAGTTCTTTTTAATGAATCATGAGAATATAGAAATAGCAAGAAATGTGTGAAAATAAGTGTATGATCATAAATGTGTCACCGTTATAAAAACAAGGAAAAGACAAGCCAAGCAAAATAGATTCAACATTTAGTTTGTTTTAAAGATTTTTTGTTTATGGGGTATACCAAAAATGTTCCTGGCTCAGTGTGACCTTCTGCGTCTTAAACCGTCAACATATTTTTGTATTTATTTCGAATGTCAATGGTGAGAAATCACAGAAGAGTTTTACATAAAGCGTGTTTATAATATAATAAGGATACATGCATAGTTGCACATTTCTGCTCGCTTTTATTCGCTAATGCCATGTAATTACCTCATTCTATCCCAAAGTCATAATTATACATCATAACAGTCCATACATTCAAAAAGGTAATACGTTGTAGTTGTTTTAATACAAATATTATGGTAAAAGAGGGTCTCAAAATAGTTTTTTTATATATATATATATATATAAATAAATAAATGATCAAATAAACAACATGGGGATTAAATGTCAAAGACTCTTGAAAGATATGTAAAAATTAGTCTTTGGGACTGATTGAGATTAATAAAAAGTACTACAAAGAAAATAGAACAGGTGCAGAGTTTTTATCCCTCCTAAAATGTTTTCAGCGTTGTAAAAATGTATTCATGAATTTAAAAATGGGTCAGTTTGCCTCATAACACAACAAAAGGGGCTTCCCCTGATTTATACATAACCCTTTTCCAGAAAATGTCCCACAGGAATCCTTGGGGTTATAATTATCTTCTGACAAGGCATAAGTAAATTAAAAATAAATTTTCTTTTATAATGTAAGAAACATGTCCTTTTACAAAACGAAGGAATGAAGAATGGCAGAGATTTATGTCTTTACATTATGTAGGAGTTGGACAGGACGGGTTAGGACAGGACAGGAGCAATATGGTGGATGTCGTCACTGTTCACACGTTGCATAATAACTGTTGCATTTGGTGTTTCTTATTTTCAATTTGTGTTTAAAAAGTGACCAGATTAATTTTTTAATTTATGAGTTGGGACCGGATGAATACTGCTGAAGTAGGAAATAAGGAGGAAATGTGAGGACGAGGACGAGGATGGTCACTGTTTGTTTTGGTGACTCATTGAGATGAATGTTTGGAATGCAGGAAGATAGTGTTTGAGTCGTCCGATTTTTTTTTTTTTTGGGGGGGGGGGTGATTTGATTTACGTCTGTGTTTTGGTGGGTTTCTGCGCTATTGTTTGCTTTGTATTCACTGGGGAGTTACTTGCTCTTAAAGTCAACACTACAAGATCGACTTTGCCTCAGGGGGGGAATTTGGTGGATGCTGAAAATCTGCCGTGGAAGAAAAAGTGAGTTTCACCTGCTAGAGTTGGCTGACTTCATAAATTGTTCAACGGAACCTTGTCATTAGGAGTTAGACTCATTCGTTTAGTCTGTTTTTCCCATGAAATGAGTATCAGTCATCTCTTCCTAAGGAATTTTGAAAATCCGATGGTGGTTTCTGGAGAAAATTGTTTTTTTCGTTTAAGGAAAAAAGTGTGGAATGTGTTTACGAGATATCCTTGATGGAAAACAGGCCCCGAAATACCTTCAAATAAGAGCTAAACAACATTTTTTTTGAGATTATCAATTATGAAATCATCAATCAATTTGAGGGAGGGTTTTTGTATTTCAGAGGCAGTTTATGTGTCATTTCATCTTTTGTTTCGATTTTGAATGAAATTCTGCAAAGATGGATTCCATTTTGCTGCATTCCAAATGGTTATAACTAGCATGATATTGATGGTAGTTTTGTCTACCCTTCTATAGCAAGTTTTTCATTTCTTAGCATTAAGCTAGCCGCTAGCTTGCTAGCTTTCGTCAGACATACAGACAGATTTGGCGGTCCATGGTCAAAACTGATGAAAGGTCCTTTAATCCTATAGTATAGACTTTGAAAATTGTGAGACTGACTCAGATTCGTGAGAATCTGATCAAGAAAATGCCACGAATTGAATGGGAGGCAATGAAAGGTAAGACCAGCTGTCAACAAGTCTGTGTCACTTCTCCACCCTCTGCTGGCAGTAAAAGTTTAAACATTGTTGTAAAAAATTTGAATAATGGAAACACTGAACTTCATTGAAATGCCTAAAGCATTTTTGTCAAACCACACAAATAGAAAATAATAGCTCAAACCCGGAAACGGGAATGCGTCGTCGACAAACCTCGAAGTACTTCTATCGGGAAAAACCGTTCCTTTACACAAACAAAACAATAATCATCCATGGAAACGCAACAATAATTTAACAATATAGAAACTATTTTCTTCGCATTATTTGAAAAAAAGAAATCCCATTGAATCAGAATCAAAGGCAAAACATTTACATTGACTTCGTCATATCTGCCGATATATGTCAAATTTCCAAATATTGGCCCCGACAATCGGCCTGGATGATAAACGGCCGATCACTACTGCATACACGATGTCTTGACAAATAGGTTTTCCAAGCTATTATAGCCTTGCTTCAATACAATCAGCGAAACCAAAAATATGCCTTCCTGCAGTTTTTCATAATAATCCATATGGTTTCTTTTGTTTAAAAGACCTGTTTACTAAACTATTAGCCGGGTGAACACTGTTTGTGAAACGTGCTTGTCCATACATCCCCTCCAAAATGGCTCAGTTCTTCCTGCATTTGTCTCTCCTTCCTTGAATTGTGTTTTCCCCTCTACTATGATTTTTTTCAAGGAAGTGACCCCTTTTGCAAGACCTTTATTCCCCCTTTCTTGATAGCACGCTGGTTTTCATTATGGCTTTTCCTTCCATTGAGGTCAGCCTTCTGCCAGGATGACTGTCTGACAGATTCATTCGCTGGCCGGCTACCAGGTGGATCCATGCAGCTGGATGCTGTTACACATTCCGCCAAGCTTTTCAGCATTCCGATTCTTGCAGTTGAGCGCAAACTTTTGCCGGGACGCGAGATTTTTCCCAGGTATGAAAATGCCGCACGGGACTCGGCAGTAAACTGTCAGAACGCAGGCCGGGATCACAACCAGCGGAGTTTGGGGCTTTGCTGTAATTGCAGCTGGCGTTTTCACCCTCTCCTTAAAGGCTGTCGCGCTCTATTTCGAGCGCACGTAATGGCCGGGTTGACGTCTCTGCGGCGTGTTGCGGAATTACTCACGCGCGGTTCGGGATGGAGCGCTGGGCGGGGAGCTAGGTCTGTTCTAACATGTCCATTCGTGCTGCTTTGCATTTGAGTGCGCGTCTCTCGTTTGAATCCAAACCACATGGAAAACAGCCACTCACGAATGAAGGTATGCTCCTTTTGTTTCTTCAAGAAAAGACTTGTAACAAGCTGTTACCAAAGAGCAGAGTTGTTTTTTTTTTTTTTTTTTTTAAGTATCGCTTGACTCATTTTAGCTATTGTTAGCGACCAGCGTTGAGTATGTAGTGAAACGCACACAATGTTCACTACACAATTGGAAACAGACTAATGACTGTTGAGATGACTCCCTAACAGTGTTGTCGTGACGGCTTCCACTCCCTGGTGACACACGGATCAACCATCTTGGAAATTAGTGTTACTTGCGATAGACATCATCGTACAAGAAAACATTTGCATCTTGCAAGCACATACAGTATCTCAGGTCAAATATTTTGAATGTCTACAGATTTGTCTGTAGTTTTAAAGGTCCGTACAAAATCATGGTTGTGTCTACTTCTTCAGTTTAAGACCATGGTTTGATCCACAAAAAAAAAAAAAAAAAACATAATAACGGAGCACACTCAATAATGCATAAGTGAAGAAAAACAAATATGTTCACAGTAAAATTTTCAGTCGAAGAAAGAGTTGAAAAAAATGCGATAAAACATTGAAAGGGTAAACATATCCTCAAAATTACTGTGAATGAGCGGTGTCCAAACTATTTCGTTTAAGGGCCACAAACAGAAAAATGGAAAAACCCAAGGGCCACTTTAAATTCTTCATCATTAATTTAGTAAACACGCAAAACCCGAGCAAGGACTGCTGACAAATGAATTTTGTGCTGCAAATGGCCCCTGAGCCACAGTTTGGATACCACTTCTATAAATGTCGTAATGAAACCATTAATAAGCCATAAATGGAACAACAATTGATGCGGTATTAATTTTTAACATTTTTGTCCATTCATTTGATGCTATTTAAAATGAGTCAAGTTTGAAGTAGAACCCAAAATAAACTGTAGAAAATTTTTGATAGCTTAATTTTTTTTTCACTGACAATGTGTATATTTAAAAACACACATTTTCACTTATTTTTGACTGAAAATGCTGAAGGTTCAATCACAGTTCAGCTTATGAATGTCACATGACCGACAGGTCAACCATGATTGGTTGTTATCCAAAGCTTGTACACAGGCGATTTTCAGTTGACAGCAAGTAGAAAAATATGTTCTAAAGGTATTATTGTACAGGAAAAATAATTTAGTTTTCAAATTAATTACAGTCAAAATATGAATGTTTACTCCTTGAAAATGACGACTATCCCTTAAAGCAAGTTATACACCAGCTATGAATGTAAATCAGTATGTTATTTTTGTCTGAATATTTTTCACAGAATTTAAAAAAAATATTCAAGTCTTTTAAGAAGCATATTTGGGGAAATTTATTTCTTCTATTAAATAAATTGCAAACCATTCTTCAGAATTATTGAAGGTAATTTTATTTTTTGACGATATCGCCCGGCCCTATTTAAATCCGAGGTCGCTTCAAATCCATTCCTCGACTATCCACTCTGTTAAGTAAGATTACCTCTACGGTAGTTGAGATCTGAAAACCAGTCATTGTCCATCGGGAGATTAGGCTTAAAGGCTAAAGCTAAAACACACTCGCCACTGGCAGGCGCTTTTGCTAACCCGTAGGATAGCGCAATATACACTGGAGTGTGTTTACTCCACGACATCCCAAAAAAGACATCGAGCGCGGGCCCGCTCAAACGACTTTTTCCTGTTTATACCCCGACTGTCAGCCTAGCAACTTGCGGCTTTACGGGGGGGAAAGAAGGAAGGAGTCAGCCTAAGCATCACCATCAAGGCTAAAACCGCCACGTGACCGATGTGATTTAGAGCCAGTCGCCAAGCTCAGCGGCATTTTCTCTTCAGCTGAATAAACAGCTCTCCTGGCCGTGGGAAAAAGTCACGACCTTTCAGAGAGAGCCTTTTAAACATCTCCGTGGGTGCGATATATAGCGGCGTCCGCGGACCGTGAATAGGCCTTACTCGTCAGAAGATTAAAGTGCCATTTTCTGGATGGTTTTCTTCATTTCTTAGCACATCCTCGGCCGGACGGCGTACAATTACCCGTGGCTGCTTACAAAGAGGAACGAGCGATGATATACGCTCTTGCTTGGGTGAATACGGTTATTGTCAGACCTATGTACTGTAATTGTACAATTATAGAGCGCACCCTTGATTTTAGGATCAAATTCTGGTATTTCTAGGTTACAGTGTATAGCTGCGGTCCCCAACCACCGGTCCGTGGATCAACTGGTCCCGGGGCTGCACCCGACATAAGGTTTTGGAAATTATTTAATTTAACAGTTCATATGTTTGTGCTTGATCTCTGTTTTTTGGCGCCACTTCTAGCCGCTGTTGTTATTACATAGTGAAAAGGATGACGTGGGTCCGCAATTTCAATCTATATGCTAAGCCAATAATAATAATGCTGATCTCACATTAGTTTTACCATAAACGCCGTAAATGTCTGGAAATTTTGGTCCGTCTCCAAAAATCGTTGGATATTTTTAACGATCGGAGAAGGGTTTCTGTGAGTAGAAGAAGAAAAGAAAAGTCATGCCATGTTGAAATTTGACATGTCACCATCTGGTGGAAATTTCAGCTCCCCGGTGTCTTTTTTCAATGTTTTTCTTTTGATGTGAAATTCTTTTGATGTAAAGATCAAAGGAATGGACAAAATACTGCACAAGGGTTTAATCACAATTAGATTAATTATTAAAATTAACCCAAGTGCACAGCGTTTGACAATTGAACTCAAAGCTTGAATGTGGTTTCATCTAGTTTAGCATTGCTTTGCCTGTTTATTATGTAGTTATTTGGATAGTTGTGGGACGCTAACAAGGAATGCAGTTTGTGGGCGCTGCATCCCGAATCAATGGTCGCCATTGTCGGAATGAGAAGCAGATGTGAGCGAGGAATTCTACTGACTGCAGCACTTTTCCTTTTTTCTCTTTACGGCCCTCGCTTTTGAACGCCACCACCGTCTCTTCTCGCTCTCTTTTTTTTTTTTTTTTTAACATTGACACTTCCTCTACCTGCGGTGCAGTGACAGCCTCCTCCGGGATCCGCTTTTTTTTAATCTCCAAAGCCGAGGACGTTTTTCTTCTTGACTCAGAATTCTGTGCAGCAGCGAACTAAGAAAGAAACCTAGTTTGAGAGAGAGGCCCACTCTGATTCTCTGAAACCTTTTTTTTTTTTTTTTTTGCGGGATTTGATGACAAGCTCCGATGCTGAGAGGTTTGCCACGTTGACAGAATCTGTTTGTTTGCCAGGCTGAAAAGTCCGCAGGAAGCGCAGTCGGACGCTCTTTTGTGTTACGACCCCGCGTCGGTGTCGCCTCACACTTTAACGTGGCGCTAATGTGATTATCCGCCACTCTCCCTTGCTCCCCCTAATTGGTAGGAGAATTTCCATGGCCTTCTGTGGTCTCGTGCGTAGATGTTTAAACACATTAGAAGATGACTTCACCGGGTTATAGCTGACTCACCTCAAACCGCCGTCCTCAGCGCTCAGCCCACTTTTTTAGGGCCACACAAGAAGATTGCTTCTCACTGTAGTGGTCCACACAGATTCTTAGAAATAGGAATAAATCGGGAGTCAAAGAGGCCGATAACCGATATTTGGATCCGATATCCAGTGTCAGGAATGTGAAAATAGCAGCGGCAAAATTCTTGAAGCATATGTTTGATTGAACAGCTGTTCAGATTTGCGTTAAAATAAAGCATTCTGGGTCATCTGCATTTCTTAAAAATCAAATAATTAGATGGGTGTCAATTGTGATACGGTCAAACTTTGCCATCAAATTGATTCAATTTGCAAGCATTTAGGAATGACCAAATGGTTCAGTTTTGAATAATTGTACAATCATCTGATCTTTACATCAAAAGCATTTCATATGAAAGGGAACAAGGCATCGAGGAGCTGAAATTTCACCCAGATGGTGACAAAATGTCCAAGTTCAAAATGGCACAATTGCTTAGTTATCAATCCACCCCCCTTGTGGAAAATACTGTGAGAATAATGTGGAATAAATAAAATTAAAATAAAAAGATCAAGACACTGCACAAGGATTAAATAAACACATTCTCTACAAGGCTACTACTGTATTTCGGGCGTCCTAAACTGCTCACAAGTCGATCACAAGATAGCCTGACTGAGCCAACGAGTGGGAATCGATCCCACACCAGCTTGGACAAAAGTCACTTTTGCAGCACTCCCAATGGTGCCTGCTGACAATTGTCTATTCATTCAGAAAGAATGATTCAATATTGTGTTGCCAGAAATATGACATTTGAACACCCCCCCTGCCCCCGAGATACCAAAAGGGGGCGGTCAAGCAAAAATATTTCTCAAAATGCCAAACAATCACAATACTACAGTCTGTGAAATGTCAGCAAGTCAGTGGTTTTCAACCATTTTTCAACAATTATACCCCTGTGAAGTATTTTTTCAAAATGTATATTGAATATAATAACATCCTCGGGTCTGCTAGTGCTCGGGCCTGCGAGGAGAGTTAGCGGCCGCTCACCACGCTCTTATGCACTGTGTGTTGGAAATAAACTTTGTTCCCAAAATGAGACACATGCCTGTTCGGCCTCTGTACTACAGTTAGGAGATCCCGTAAGCACGGTTTTAATAAAGACATTTTATGCACTTTATTTATGTACAGTACGTACATTTTTCCGGTCCCCATTAACCACAAAAAACTGTACTGTTCTGTACTTCACAGATGTAAAACCTTTCGGCGCTTCTAATGTTCCTCATTAGAAGTAGCTCGCTTCTCATTAGCCCCGTTCCAGCAGCTGCTCTATATTAACATCTCACATACTCATACTTACACACCCGTGCGGTGACAAAGCAAAACCCCGTTTTATGCTAATGCTACTGTAGTATGTTAGCCATTACCTGCAGCATGGTGATTATGTCTCTGAACATGTTTCATCAGAGGAATGCGGTCCTTATTTAAGTAGGTGTGTTTGGCTTGGCAGCTGCTGTGTTTTTCAAGGCTAATTGCTTCTTCCTCTGTAATTTGATCTCGCCCCAAACTTAGCGATCTCTTAATAATAACAAGGCGGAAGCCTCGGAGGTGAATGACTTCCAGCAGGAAGAAGTGTCGATGCCCTGATTGTTCTCTGACCTTCTTTTGTGTTGTTGTCTTTCCACAGTGGTCAGGTGCAGCCCGTGTCATCTCCATGCTCCTCTTCCAGGCAAGTGCTGAAGCGCGGCTCAAGTGGGCGCGTCGGTGGTGCTGGTAGCGGCCCGGTGGTGGTGGAGGAGGGCGGGGTGGGGGTCACACGAAGATGAGCAAAGTGAACTTCCACAACAACAAAGCCATGCAGGACCGCCGCTGCGTCTGTGTCTTTCTGCCCAATGACGACACACTCAACGTCATAGTTAATGTGAGTGCAACATGCGTGGTTCACATGTTGGAATTTAATATCAAGATTTTAAAAAATTTTCAAAGTGAGGACTGATTTTGATATTGTATCACCAAAATGTTAGAGTAAGCTTCCGGTAGGGTCACATCGGCCAATCGGTGTCCATTTTGACCCGATTTGAATAATTGATATATCTTAACAAAAAGCATTAAGAATAAACAAACGCTTGCAGACAGGATTTATGTTCTTGCAAATTTTTGGTATTGCTAAAAATACATTTTGCAATGGCTTGCACCGCTGTATAAAACAAATAATAAAAAGATCTGATGAGTGGCACCGTTAGAAGTTTGAAAAGAAATCCAAATTCAACCCATTACCCCTTGAAGTTTTATAGTAGTTTTTCAAAATTAATACATCATAAATACAATATATAATTGTTTGCTTGATCGATTTTTACCATATTTAATATGTTATGTGAAAAAACATTTAAATGACGGGGCCCTTTCATCTTTCTATTCTGTATGCGGCCTTCAAAGGAAAACGTTTTGACACCACTGTGTTAAATCGTAAAAAAAGAAAGCGCAAAGAAAAAAAAAAAGCTTTGTCATGTTTCAAAAGAGCGGATTCCTTTTCTTCTCAGGTGAGGACCCTGTGCCAGGAGCTGTTGGTCCAGGTGTGTGACCTCCTGAGGTTGAAGGACTGTCACCTGTTTGGACTCAGTGTTGTTCAAAGTGAGTCCCCTATTTGGTGTCCTAAACCGTCTGCAGTGTACCTCTACTTTTGACTCACTGGATCCTTTTCAGACGGCCCGCGGGGGTGGTCACGCCGTGCCCATTGTGACCACAGACCCATTAAAAACATTTGTAGCTTGGCATTTCTTCTTCTTGGCTGGGAAAAGCGCGAAATGTAGCATGTCTCACCTAGCTGTCATGGAGGTCTCCATGAACCCGGGCCTCCTCATCCTGACTGGCTCCATTGTGCGGGGGTCGAGTGAGTCACGGACGACACATGACGCCGGCGGCCAACTGCAGGGGGAGAGAGCGTGTTGCAAAAAAATGGCCGGTTTTCAGACAGCTGGACTCCAGATGAGCCAATGGCCGGCGGGCTGGCTCGGAGCCAGCGGGTCTGATCGCGGGACATTCCACAAGTGTTTGTCTGAACAGCGTGAAATCCCCAAGGCAAACAGCGGCCACCCTACCGCTTTGTCACACCCGCCGGCCCCCTCCTCATGGCCTCGGCCCGGGTCGCCGCACCGGTCGTCGCTTGGTGCGCGCCGCTCCTTCTGACTCCCGCGACTTCCTTTCGCAAATAATTTCTTGAGGATAGCCTTTTGTTCTCGATTGCCTTACACGGATAAATAAATGATACATTTATGTAAATGGCCTTGCTTCTGTCCAATAATCATTTATAATTATTATTTTTTTACTTTTGATCAAACGACCCCAAAATTATTATTTGCTGGATCAAAGTGACTTTTTTTTTAAAAGTCATTGGTTGCTTTTGCGTTATTTTTTCTCTGACCAAGAGTACATTATTACCATTTTGGGGTGCCCTCCCCGTTAAAAAAAAAAAGAAAACATTTTATTTCACTCTTTTAACACTGCCTTCCATCTCTTCCATCAAATTATTTTCGTTAGTTTTTTTTACACGGCATTGCCATATCAGAATGTAATTTTAGTATTTGCCATTACCTGCCAAAAAGTGCATGGTGGGCCGCAAAGGGCCCCCGGGCTGTAGTTTGGACACCACTGGCCTACCGGCTAGCATCAATATGATTATTCTATCATCTACACTGTAGATTCTACAGTGTACATATACAATGTAATTTTAAATATGGGATCAAATAAGATTGAAGCTGAATAAATAAAACAAAAGTGATGTAAACTGAAATCTGTGCCTTTTATCCCACAGATAATGAACATATTTACATGGAACTGGATCAGAAACTGTCCAAGTACTGCCCCAAAGAATGGAAAAGGGAAGCCAGCAAGGTAACTCTTGTCAATCTTTATTCACATGACCGCTCTGTTCCCTAAGCACCAGGATGGCCGAGTGGTTAAGGCGTTGGACTTAAGATCCAATGGACAAATGTCCTCGTGGGTTCAAACCCCACTCCTGGTATCTTTTACTTATTTTCAAAGTCCAACCTCAATGAGGTGGCTTTTCCGTTTTCAAAACATGACCTGAAGGATTTTTACATCCAGCGCAGTTCTTTCTGACCGCCTCGAGCGCGTGTTCGAAGAACAAAGCTTCCATCGAGAGCAACCGGTCGGATCCTTAACATCAAACAAGGTGGCAGACAAAGTAGTCGTAAGGCGATACAGTTGAAAATCAGGAAACCTGATCGAGTCCATTTTAGAAGTGACACGCTCGAGTATCCACCCCCCTTCCCTAAAAGATTTTGCAAGATGTCAGCAAAAATTGAGTACTCGCACTGGTATCGGTCTAAAAAAATGGAATGTAACATCCCTCGTCTGCATGGTGAATTTTCTTGTTTTTATTTGTCATTTTATTTTGGGGATAATTTATGGCTAAATGGCTGCAGTTTGTTCAAATGTTTATGACGTTTTGTGTATCTGAACCTAGAAGAAATTCTCAAAGTGTATTACTCCCTCTAGTGTTACGTGAAAGAATCACTGAATTATTTGTTCAAATACGGGTTTAGTTACCATTTTTTAGTTTTCTCCGTGCAATACGTTTTAACCAAATCATTATTCAAGTACAGTATTTTTGTTTTCCAATATTTGAGTTTAAATATAATATCAAAATTTTGCATAATGTTATAGTTGTATGCAGTAACATTAAATATATTATTTTGCCTCATTTCTTCAGCCAGGTGGTGTGTTTATTGTAAAAAATTAAAAAAATCACTGCTGTACTTTAACCAGTATAAACTGAATTGTGAAACCGAGGTACTAATCACTGTCCAGGCCCCAAAACTTCAGGTGCCCGAACAACTAAAGTGAGATTTTTATCCGCTTTTATCAGATGCAGGCAGCTCCTTAACCTGCCTGTTGGCTAGCAGAGTGTTAAATATGAAATTCTCCTCTTTTTGAAGCGAATAATCACCTGTGCCTTCTTCAGGGAATCGACCAGTTTGGCCCTCCCATGATCATCCACTTCCGAGCTCAGTATTACGTGGAAAACGGACGTTTGATCAGGCAAGTCTGGCCTCCTCCTCTCATAGCGTGAGTCAGCTACCTCGCTAATGCGCTATGCTACGCGTGTGTGTGTTCTTAGTGACCGCGCCGCCAGGTACTACTACTACTGGCATCTGAGGAAACAGGTGCTGCTCTCGCAGTGCATCCAGCGGGAGGAGGCCTACTTCCTGTTGGCTGCCTTCGCCCTGCAGGCCGACCTGGGCAACTTCAAACGCAACAAGCACTTTGGCAAATACTTTGAACCCGAAGCCTACTTCCCGCCCTGGGTGAGTGTGACAAGCAGGACCCGTGTGTGGTTCCCCCCTTTGCCCCTTAAATACCATAATTCCCTAAATATAGGACACATCTGTGTATAAATCTCAAATTTTGGTATTTTCTTTGTTACCATGTATAGGATGCACCAGCAGTTTGATGACAATGTAAAATTGATAGCAAAACAGAATCAATTTCATCTTTATAAAATCTTCATATTTTCTTGAGATGTTCAAATCTGTGAGTTAAATATTAGTTGCAGGTTAAGTTACTGGTAAGTGTTTCATATTTGCCATAATGTGAGCAGTTATTGAATGCTGTATAATGTTTTAGCTATAATGTCTAGCTCATTCTGTTATGGTAATTATTGTAAGTAAGAATATGGCCAATATAAAAATGCACATTTGTGCTTCAAAACACAGCTTCTGTTACTGATGGATCAATCTTCTTCGAACGGTGTCGAAAAAACATATCTTTTTTAGGACGCCTATTGGCCTTAATTTTTCGGAAAAAAAGTGTGTTTTATATTTGGGGAATCACAATATTTCTTTTACCATATGTGGCCTTCATCCCGCATTCTCATTCATCCTGCTTTGCCACCACATTGAAGCCCCTATGATTTAAAAAAAAAAAAAAGAAAAGAAAAGTGGGGCACCAAGTTTTATTTTTGTCACTGAAAATGGCACACATTTTTTTTTCGTGTGTGTGTGTGTGTGTGTTTTCCCGGGTCCCAAAACCACACCCGTCTGATTGCCCTACACTTCCTGCAATCTGCCGCCTTATCACAACAGGAAATGAAACGTCAACATGACAATCACCAGTGGTGGCATGCTAAACCCGCTGCAGCCATATACATAAATCAAAACATCTGACGTTCCCCCCACTCAGGTGATAGCCAAGCGTGGCCGGGACTACATCCTGAGACATATCCCCAACATGCACAAGGACCAGTTTGCCCTCACGGCCTCCGAGGCGCACCTCAAGTACATCAAGGAGTGCGCGCAGCTCGATGATGTCACCGTCCACTACTACAAACTCTACAAGGTAAGCCGCCATTACCGCCACAAAAGGTCTCACAAGGTCATTGCCATTTGGGGAGATACAGCAAGTCTGCCGTTTTTGCTGTGAAGCAGTAACCGCAGATCACCTGTTTGGTCATGTGATGTTCACAATCTGTCGTTTTCAGTCAAGTAGAAAATGTGATTTTAAAAGTTTTAATTGCAACTGTATCTGGTGCAGTGGTTCTCAAATGATCTATTTGGGTACATAATGCGACCCCAGCCACTGTTGTAGCTTCTATTCTATGTGCCTTATAATGCGGTGAGTCTTATATATGAAAACAGCTTTAAAATGAGCCATTCATTGAAGGTGCGCCTTATAATCCGATGCGCCTTGTAGAGTGGAAATTGTGGTATATGTTACCCGTTTCCTTGAACTGTTTATGCTAGACAGGTGGATGATGCTAAATCGAGATAGACTCCATCTTTAACAAAAACTGATAATCTGTTTTTGACAAATACTGACCACATAACCTTGATTTAGGACAAAAAGGAAGTGGAAGCATCGCTCACTTTGGGACTGACATTACGCGGGATTCAAATATTCCAGGTAGAATCATTCATCTGGAATGGAAACACTCTACATCCTTTTCAATGTTCTATTACTTAATCCCAAAGCAAAGCAGTCAGCATCTCCATTAATCTTTCCTCTTTCTTGGCAGAACATCGGCTCTGTGAGGCAGCTTTTGTACGACTTCCCGTGGACCAACGTGGGGAAGCTCGTCTTCGTGGTGAGTCACGCACGCCATGGCATCATCTTAAACCTCTTCTGGCAAGGCTTCGTTTCTCTTTCATGCTTGTTGTGCCTGTGAGGCCCTCTGGAACGAATCTGGGATTTAAGAAGGCTTTTCCTGCCCACACAAACTAGACCTACTTAGAAAATATGATACAATGTGTACTAAACTTTTCAGACACTTCTAGCTATCAACCGCAGAAGTGCAATTGTTCATATCCTGTAAAGGCCAGCTTGGATGAATTTGGCATGGAAGAACCTGTCAATCAAACACGTAACACTTAGCACAGTAAAATGTAGAGCTGTCACTGTTGAATCTTCTTACAATTGACTGTTCAATTGTTCTCGTTCTGAACTGACATTGTTCCGCTGCAGTATCATGTTATTGCCACTAGAGGGTGCTAATAAACTATAATGAAATGAAATGTTATTTTTCCATTTCGGCCCCCTAAAAAACGAACAACAGGTTTGAAATGTGTTTTTAAATTAATGAAACATCACCCTATAATAGCACTTCATAAAAATAAATTCTAATATCATTATAATATTAAATGTAAAGAATTGAACATGTTTTTTGTGGTAATTCAATAGACAGATGTACGTACATTGTGTGTGAAATTAAATACAGCCACACAAATATATGGAGATGGTCACAGCTAATTTTGTGGTTTGTAATTATGTTTTTTTGTTTAAAAATGTGTCAGTGCCAGGGTGAATGGGCTTCAGACACTCTTTATACTCTTTCCTTATGTACCTGAATAAATATAAAGTTCCTGTCCGAAGAGGTTGAGTGGTAGAAGGGGAAAAAAATAAATGGAAATACTAAATATTTTAGTCATTCTTCACAGAGGATAAATAATACACACTAAGCCTTGATGCTGAATTAACAAAGTATTAGAGGTGGGAAAATGAAGCTTCAAGATGCTTTATGAATGAGTATTTTTGACTCCACTAGAAAACACACTGACGAGTATAAACTACATGAGTATAAAAATACAGCAATTGGCTCATAAGGCATCTTACTACATTTTCCCATTAATTCTAAATTCGATTCCTTGCCTATAAAGGTCTACGGAAGACCCCATTAAATCTCCTCATTAGCCATTTTTCCATGGGAATTTATTTCCGTGTGAGCGGCACTACCCATAACCTGAACTAGACTCCGTCATCAGCGCTCCCCAAAATAAACGTCTGTTTTCACCCAGTTTTGTTTTGCATTTGACCCAGTTGCGCGGCGCCGACATGACGCTCGGCTTCTGCATTTCCTCCTCTCCCAAATAAGAGTCGCGGCCACACCCGCGCTTCCAGCTCGTCATCGCAGCGCACCGCGGCAACCGCTGGGCGGAGTGACGTGCGGGTCAATAAACAGCAGATGTTGCCACTGAGGGGGAGCTTGAGTAGGCTGATGCAAGAAGACAAAACTAAAGTCGTGTTTAGACTTCCTCCTCATCCTTATTGATGTGGAACGAGGTCATCGCCCTGACCCTCTGATTGTGCTTTAGATATTGTTTGTTGAAAAGTAATGCAGTGGAAAAACAGATGTTTCCTCTCACATAATGAATAACTCATTCATTGCCAGCCAATTTCCAACAGTCCTTTAGCCAAGTACTTGAAAAATAAATAGATTAATAAACACATGGAATTGAATGTCTAGATTCTTGAAAATATGTAAACATGCGTTTTGAGGATAGAATCTGTTCATGACTACTTTGTTGATCAAAATAATTATGATTATCATTATAAAAACAGCACTAGGACTTGTATGTATCATAAGATATTGGCTGCCACGATTAATTAATCCTCTGTGATGTTAACATTTAAATAGCCGGCTACCATTCATGTCAAATCAAACACTTTGTCATTCCACCACCAGGGGGCAATGTTTCCCAATGTTTACATGACTAAGGCCTCTGCTTTTTTCACCGGAATATATGATTTACCAGTGTGAAATGGCGTTGAGTTTCTCACCTGATTCCGAATATACACAGTCAATTGAGACCCAACATTGGAATAAATTCCCTTTGAAATGACCGAAAATGACATTTTGACTGCCAATTGATTAAAATTTGCATAAAAGTAAATAACGTGCTTGGTTCTAAGTCGGCTTAATTGTTTTCTTTGGTTTGCACTCAGCAAGTAAGTTAGCTGTGTTTCCCTGTGTGTCAAGTTATTGCCATGTCTTGGGTGAATTTCTTTAAATTATTATATACTTTATTTATTTTAGTTCATTATTATTTGTAAGTATCAAGCTTTGAAGCCTTGAAAAGAACTGCAATAAATAGACATGTTTGATCAAACATGATGAGTAATTGCGCAGCACTTGTTCCTCTTGTTTGTGTCCAGCTTTGACATTGCTGCTTATGAACTGCTCATTTCTTCACAGGGAAAAAAGTTTGAGATCCTCCCCGACGGGCTGCCCTCAGCCCGGAAGCTCATCTACTACACGGGATGCCCCGTGCGCTCCCGCCACCTCCTGCAGCTGCTCAGCAACAGCCACCGACTCTACATGAACCTACAGCCGGTCCTCAAGCAGGTTCGGCGGCTGGAAGAACATGAAGGTCGGTCACAAGCTAAGTTCACATTGCAGGCCTGAATGCTCTTTTTGGGGGGAAATTATTTTTTTTTTGTGAGGTCGTTCACATTTCCAAATAAAGTAGTGGGACATAAAGGTCGCATTTATTTGGAACTAATACGGTAATTTTGATGGTATAAAAATGCACATCTGTGCTTCAAAAATGTGGCTGATGGATCAATATTCCTAGAATTGTGTAGAATAGGAAAGAAAAAATTGAATTTTTGAGTTTCCGTTTATAGGACGCACCCATACTTTTGGCCTTCGTTTTGGGGGAAATTAAGCATGTCTTTATTTGGGGAATTACGGTACAGCTAGCTCTCCTTTCATTGAGCTGTCTTCATCTCGTCCACTATTGTTGTTCTGGTATTTACAACCTACCTTTTGAGGGTAAAATTGTGACGTTTGTCGCCTGTTTGTTACGTGCGAGTCAGATGAGTTCGGCCTCAGATTTAATACCACATACCCAAGTCACATTTGAAAAAATGCGACATGTGTTGTTCATACTACCATCAAAATCAGATACAGGTCAGATAGGGGCAAAAAAATCAAGAGTCCACTCATTTATCAATGGTGCACATTCAAACAAATAACAAAAATTCTTAAATTCGTATAACGCGTGTATATTTGTGCTTCCAGAGAAGAAACAGTACCGCGAGTCGTACATTAGTGACGCTCTGGATCTGGACATGGACCACCTGGACAAGCGCTCGCGGGCCAGCGGGAGCAGCAGCGGCAGCGTTTCCCGCCACAAGCGTCTGTCCCGCCACTCCACCGCGAGCCACGGCAGCTCGCACACATCCGGCATCGAAGCCGACAGCTTCCGAGCTCCCCACCCGGCCCCGCACGGGCCCCTGAGGACGTGCGGCTCATCAACCAACAGCCACGGCAGCTCGCACACGTCGGGCGTGGAAAGCGGCGGCAAGGAGCGCATCCTGGATGACGACGGTATGGTCAGTGGGACTGCTACCGGAAAAAAAACACCAAAAGGTGCACAGTTGAACATAAATCTATTTAACCCTTGTGCAATATTTTGATCATTTTTAGGTCGTTTTTTTTTCTCCGCGTCATTCTCGCAGTATTTTTGCCGATTGATGGCACACTCCTGGTAGTGTGATAACTAAGTGGTCGTGCCATTTTAAACTTTGACATGTTGTCACCATCTGGGTAAAATTTCAGCTCCCCGGTGCCTGATTTCAATGCTTTTATTTTGATGTCAAATGCCTTTGATGAAAAGATTAAAGGGTTGGACAAAATACTGCACAAAGGTTATTCTGAAACAATTTTTAAGCTTGTTCAATAATTTGTAAAAAAAAAAAAAAAAAAAAATGTTTCAAAGTTTAGCAGGTTAAAATGAAATAACCATAAAACCCCCCTTAAGTTTGTTCAGGTAAAAATACATCTATTACCATAGTTGTCTGGATTAGATTTTAACAAGACTTTCAAATCCCAGCAGAGATCGAGATGCTGGTGGATGACCCCAAAGACTACGAGGAGCTGAGCGAGACATCCCTGGACCAGGAACTGTGCATTCACATCACTGAGGACATGTTGACCATGTCCCCGGATTACAACAACGGATTTTCTGGTAAAAAAAAAAAAAAAAAAAAAGTCACCTTGCAATGTCAATTTGTTTAGAAAATCTAAAAATGTCAAATTTTCAGGTCTCATCGTCAAAGATGTCAGCTCGTCCACGTCCAGCTCCTCGGAGACGGTCGTCAAGATGAGAGGACAAAGCATTGAATCCCTCCCGCAGGTACAGTTAGGAATAGATTTTTTACTCAACTTTTTTAATCAACACAACAATATATTTTAAGGATTTTGGTGGCAATTTCATTAAAAAAAAAAAAAAAAAGCTTAGTACTTAATTGAATCATAATTATATTCTTTAAAACTCATGATTTGTTTTGGCATTGATCTGAACAGTTTTTTAATATAATCAAGAGGAATTTATTTTTTCTCCTTCCGATAAATATTTCCACAAATCATTTTTAATCTTAATTTCTGATGGTCTAATAATCAAGTTTGACTGACTTATCTGATTGTTTTGTACCCTTTAGTGCAGCTCCATCTATTGGTTGCATAACGCAACCCCAGCCATTACTGTAGATTCTATTCTATGCGCCTTATAATGCAGTGTGCAGTGAAAACTATATTATTTTTTTAAACCGTGGCATTCATTGAAGCTGTGTGAAGTAAGTAATCAATTACTTCAGGCACAGTTTTGAATCCTGCGATAATTTGGCAACGATGCGTCCGGTGTTACGCTACACAGCAGCTAATGGCTGATGTCCGTTTTCCCGTCGGCAGACGTCGGCGTGCAGGAAGCCCACGTCGTCCAGCGACCGTCACAGCCAATCCCTGGACGACGTCCGCTTGTACCAGAAGGACTGCCTTCAGTGGGCCGAGCTGTGCCAGGATACGGCACACAGCTACACCTTCGGGTGCGCCCAGGAGCTCAGCGACGGGGGCGGAGGAGGCGGGGCCTATCAAGGCCTGGCCGACCAATGCGCCGGAATCAAGAGAACCAGCAAGTACTTCTCCCTGGACCTCACCAGTGACGACGTGCCCGAGTTTGTGGTGTGAGGTGTTCCTAATTTTTTTTTTAAATGAGTACAGAAGAACGCTAAAGGGATCGCAAAATATTTAATGTCGCGCTAGCAACCAAAGACCAGGGGAAACGGACTCTCACAACAGGAAGTGCAGCGTGCCAAACACACCTTGATGTGCCTTCATCCAAGACAATCGCTGCCGCCATTTTCAGCTTTTGCCCCGCCATTTTACGCTTGCTCGGCGCCATTTTGAGCCAAGAGGTAACTCATTCACTGTCGGCCCTGTGAAAACGAACCCGTTGACGTCTATAGTCGTCCATGGCAGTGAATGAGTTATGCACTGTATAACCGAAGCGTTCTTTGTGCTGTTTTGAGACCTCGCAGCTCACGGTGCAACAATATAACCCTTGTTTGGTATTTTGTTAAATCCTTTGATCTTTACATCGAAGGGAAAGCATTGAAAGAAGACACTACGGAGCTGAAATTTCACCCAGACAGTGACCCCATCTCAAAGTTCAAAATGGCACAACCACTTAGTTATCACACTACCGGCAGTGTGCCATCCCTTGGCTAAATATGGTGCCGCCGTAAACAAGAAAAACTGTAAGTTCTTAAGTGTTGCTTCAACTTTATTGTTTACTCGGTAATAGTGGTGGGGAAACGAAGCCTCATGAAGCTCTTGATATTTTTTGCTCTTCTAGAGGGCACTTTTTTTCTCTAACGATGCGGTGGTAATTGAATATGGTTCCATGTCCTAATCATTTTGAATCAGGTGTTTTGGGGAGAGAAACAAAACTCAAGAACTGGACTTTGACACCTATGATCTCAAATTCATTTTTATCATGATCCACATCAGATAAATTTGAAGTATGAGCCACAAAATGGTATGGCCACAAAAAAATGTCAAAAAGAGAGTTTGATAACAAAAATGTGGTCAAAGTTGAAGACAGCTTGAACAATTGGGATTTTAACCTGAAACTTGAAGTCATAATTAGCATTTCGCAAGCCACACAAAATGATATGGGGAGCCGGATCGTGAGTTTGACACCAGTGATCTCGAGGACTAAAAAATTTACGTGATTCACGAGGCCTCGATTTCCCATCACTGTTCGGTAGTGTTTTAAATGGGCCTGATTGATTAATCGGGCGTCTGATTTAATTGCCTGATAGTTTATTTTAATTGCTAAATAGCAATGCCTGATTTTCATGATTTATTTAAAGGATGCCATATTGTTTTAAACAGTTTAATTAATGTATTTAGTGTTGAAAGCGTTAATCACCTAAATCAAATACATTATTCATTACACCTCTTTTAATCAGCTGTTGTTTTTTTTTTAAATTAAAAACAAAAAAAATCGGTTATAGGAATTTTATTCTGCCAAGTATAAGAATCAAAATCAGCCTAAAAAACCCATATAAATTGAGCCCTAGTTTTAAGCTTACCCAGCAGCATTTTTTGAAAATTTTCACCACTCTTTAATTTAAATGTTACTCGGCACCATTTCAACCTTGCTCTGTGTCAATTTAAGGTCATTTGGTGGCATTTGGATCTTGCCTGGTTGCTATTTTAAGCATACCTTGCACCATTTGAAGATCACGCCGCACAGCCAGGTAAATTTTGTCTACTTATAGTTTCAATCTCACTTAAAACAGTTTAAAATAGCTCACTGTAAATTAAGAGTTTGTTACTTCTTGACGCCAGTTGACTTCCGTGTTGTTTTTCCAGTCAGTATTACAAAAAAAAAAATCACCAAAAAAAACATCTCAGTATTTTGCACGTCAGAGCGTTTATATTTTTGCTTTCACAGCTTTAAAGGAGACGTACCGTATTTTCCGCACTATAAGGCGCAGCCTCAATGAATGGCCTATTTTAAAATGGTTTTCATAGATAGAGTGCACCGCATTATAAGGCGCACAGAATAGAAGCTACAGTAGTGGCTGGGGTTGTGAAATGCATTCACTAGACCAGATTATAAGGCACAACTGTCAGCTTTTGAGAAAATTGAAGGAGTTTAGGTGTGCCTTATAATGCGGAAAATATGGTACGGGAATCATGCTTTTTGTTTCCCTACTGTAATTCAAAATGGTCCCCAGGTGTTTATCGTGTCTGTGATGTATTTTGATCAAAATAACCCAAGGATCAACAATTCCAGCATGTGTTTTTGTGTATAGAACAAAAAAGTCTTCTGAGAAGCTTTTACCGAGATCTTAAAGGGAAACAAAAAAAATATATAAAAAGCAAAGAAACATTTAGACTTTTGAGAATATTTGTTCCATGTAGCCTGCAGTCTATGTAAACCCGGAACCACTCCTGACTTTGTATGATAAAACTACAAAAAAAAAATGTGCAGGAAGGACAGAAAAGTCATGACACACAGCTTTAACTATGCTTTTTTTTTTTCCTCTGCTGCATCTTTTTTTGTTTTACCATCTGTATTTCTAACAGGTTGTTTATTTCTACATTTTAACGGGTGACAGATGTCCCCTTTTATGGACAAAGACACTTCTTATACCGTGATCAAGGTACACAGCCATTTAAAAAAAATATATATTGCTTTTGTAAGAGTCTGTCTTAACGTCTCTTGTGTTGTCCTTTCTGTGAAAGGATCTATCTACCTTCAGGAACACAAAAATATATATATTTTTTGTCAAGTTGTAGCTGAAAAAAAAAAAAAAGATTTTTCATTGTTCTTATGAAGTCTAGTTTGTGTGCCTTTTGGTACTAATATCCTATTAAAAAGGTACATTTATTTGCCAAAATGTCTGCTCCTGTGATGTTTTTTACAATATTATTGCATATATTTTTATACTGGATAAATACATGAGTATAGCTGGTTATTCAAACACTTTTTTGGAGGAGGGCCTGTTTTTTCTTTTTTTTCCTTAGAGGAATATTAATTGACATAAACGTTGATTTTACCTTAAAAAAAATCCCACCCACACGACTGCGTTTTTGTTTTATAGTAGTTCAAAATAAATGATGGTCAAAAGTGGTTTTTTTTGTGTATGTACATTTCTGCTGCCCTTTCACGTGTCCTCCTATGTGTTTAATTATCTGGTCCAGCAGATGGCAGTGTTGTCATATTCCTGCCGTAACATTTTCATTCGATAAAAAAAAAAAAAAAAAACTAGTAGCACTTGCTACGGTTTTGACACGAGACTACTTCAAGGTACTGTATGAAAGAAGAGAACCCATTGTAACATTCTTCCCATTGACCACTAGAGGGAGCCATTGTGTCACTAGTAGTAGAATATCCTCGACTCCAGAGATTTGTTAATGGACATATAATCTGATTATGATTATGTTTTATTACCTAAGGATCATCTTTATCTTAGCCAATGCAAGCCGGTGTTTAGAATAATAAGATGATTCTTTCTATGATATGTCGCTAATCCATGTTTAATAAGGTGTGGAACTTTACTGCGGACCTGGGAGCTTTTATCTCGATTTACTTCTGAGATCATTTATTTATCAAGGTAAACTGCTTGGTATATCAACTGCAAATCTACCATCTATCTAAAAATCTAATATTTTTTTGTCAGAGTTTTGGCTTCAGATCACTTCCGGACGACTGCATGCCACAACTTTTCAGATCCATAAATTCTTCACAGAGAGTAAAGAATATCTACCTGTGAGTATTTGCATAATTTCTGTCAACTTGTGCTGCCCCATTATTTGTGTCTCAATATATATATATATATATATATATATATATATATATATATATATATATATATATATATATATATATATATACTGTGTATCGAAGAACTCTTAGTTGTCAAGGTGCCATTGTGACGCATTGTTTACACGTGAATGTTTACATGATGGGGGGGTGCTTGGATTGCATCATTCGTTATATGTGACCATCTGCGACCCCCCCAACATCCCCCCATGCCATCCATCCATGCAGGCAGCTGCTGCCCTGCCCCAATGCCTCATGGGATTTAGCCATGCTGCACAATCGCACAGTCACCTAATACAACATACACACACCACACACACGCGCATTAAACAGTCCAATCGTAATGAACTAATTACATTTGATGGGGATAAGAAAGCCTGGCTTTGAATGTGAAAACATCACAAAACCAGCCCTAGCTAATTCGAGTAGACAAAAGAGAAGGTCGGGGGGGGGGGGCTGCGTTGTCGTCGGTGACGACTCCGGGAGATTCAGAGAATGGATTTCCCTCTTTGTGTTGCCATGGCGACAGCCCTGGATGGAGCTTGACTGATTTCGTGTACAGCTGCGCACGGCGCCGGAGGAGAGAGAGGCCAATGTGGCATACATTTTAGATACAGTGTCACAGAATGTAGAGCGCAGGATACAAATCATGTAAATCTGTGTATAATTGACTACATTAGTAATTTTTCATCCAAAACGTCTTGAAAAATTAGGATAAGCCTCCAAATAACATTTTCCTCCTAAATAATAATTTATTAAACAATATGATATGAGTTTTTATTATGATTACACTTATCATTAGTCTTTTTTTTCCTGTCTGAGTTTGAAATGTTTGAATCCGAATGCATCATACTGTATGTTTATTATGATGTTGCCATATATATATATATATATATATATATATATATATATATATATATATATTTTTTTTTCATTTATTTATTTATTTATTTATTTATTTATTTTTTAAATCCAAGCAGTACCTAAAGAAGACCATTTTAGGGCCGTAGTACTTTCCCCTTGTTTCCGATCTTTTTGATTGACGCTGAACATGAGTTCAGACCTTTAAGAAGAAAATATTGTCTCTAGATCACTGGAATTCTTCTTGGATTGTACGTAGCTTCGGGTTATGATTTGGGATTCGGGCGAAAAGAAGACCTTGCTCAAGATCGTGTACTGCAAGATTGTCCAAGAACTTCTGACGCATCGGTTTACATTTTAGTTTCTAAGAACTAGTGACATAATAATGCATTTCACCTGCTTCCTTGGAAAATCAGGATCGTTAGCCAGTCCCGCTAGCTAGCATTCAACAGTGGGAAGCTAGCACACATTTTGTTCAGCTCAAAGCATATAGCAGAGCTTTGCTACAAATTGCGAAAAACCACAATCATGAATGCAACCCCTCCAAAAAAGAAAAAAAAAATCTCATGAATCTATCTCAAACTATGATTCCAAACACTACTTCCAACTTGCTCCGATTTTTATATCGCTGCACAAAGGGGGGGCTAACATTTTGTTGACATGACCGATCTCGGGATGGACAGAGCGTGCCGATGATAGCAGACGGAGAGAGAGAGCAGAGAGGAAAGGAATAGAGGGGGGGTGGGGGGTATCTTCTTGCAGCCTGGCTGGAGGGTGGAGACTGTGGGAGCAGGAGGCGAGGAGAGGGAGGCAGGGAGGATCTCAGCCAGGGAGAGCAGGGAAGAACAGGACAGCGTGGATGTAAGCTCGTCTCCACCGGACTGCGTTTGTTTTGCCTTCACGTCGGGTAAACGCGCTGATAAAAAGGTACGTTTATAAAAACGGCTATCCTGGCGTACCACGGTGTGCTCTCGCCTGATTGATGACCGTGATGCTACTGGTGGGTTTACATCGGGAATCCCCCCCACGTTTTTCACTATCGGAAACAAATATTCTCTGCTGGATGAAATTCAAGAGGCGGGGGGGGGGGGGGGGTTGAAGCGGGCGGGGGTAAAGCTGGGATCATATCCGAACGTTTTCCTTCCTCGAGCGTCATGTCGTGGTCAGAGGAGAAAGGGGGATGGGGGGGGGGGGAGGGTCCGCTTTTTCATCAAGCATACACAAGTAAATTGAACGCAGCACAAAGGCACTGTCGTGCTTTGGCTAAATCTCTCCCGGGTCTTTGTGTAGCGTATCCGGACCCGTATAGCATTTAGCGTCTCAAGGCCAGTGAGATGCCACCGAGACAAAACGCCAGAGGTTAACAAGTGTTGCAAAACATCGGAGCCACAAACAACACCAGGATGGCGTTGGAATCGTTAAGGGACTTGACGATCCCTCAGGCTGGGATGGTGGTTTGTTTGCGCGATCCCGAGTTTAAACAGAAAAAGCGGGTTTGTCGGGGTCTGTAAACGGCCTCCGGGCCAGCAGGCTCGGAAGGCTGACGTTGAGCTAAAGGCTCCGACCTCGTTACACTTGTTTGCTCCTGACAAGTGTTGATTTTTGCGTTGGATAAGCTTGGCCGCGCAGCAGGCCAGAATTCAGAATCCTAAGACCTACATTACCTAGATAAGTCCAAATGGAAGTGGGGCTACTAACTGATCTTGTGGCACAAGGTCTAACCCAACCAAATCTTAGTTGTCCTTAGAGACAAAAACATCAAATGTTTACTCAGGTTTTACAGGTAGTCAAACCTGTAGAAAAGTCTAAAGTCTTCTTCTTACTGTCAAAGTCAAGATGTCTGGGAAGTCCATGTCTGACTGAATGTTTCTTGCTAATCCCCATAGCATCTCAAAGATTCCGACGGTCTGATTCAGCCATTGGTTTTAAGTGTGCTATGAGGTTTTATTTCAAAACCGAGTCCATAAACTGAGAACCTCATGCCTCCGGTTCAAGATAAGACCCACAAATGAAACTTGGTGGAACCAAGGCCGTAAAAGTAGCTAGTCACCAGGCCCTAGTTGTGCTTGGAGACAAAAATATCAACTGTTTGCTAGGGTTTTAGAGGTAGTCAAACCTGTAGGAAAGTCTAAAGTCTTCTTTTGACTGTCAACGTCAAGATGTCTGTGAATTCCACATCACCAAAAAGACTGAATGTTTCTTGCTAGTCCCTATGTCATTTCAAAGTTTCTGATGTTCTGAGGGAGCTATCGGTTTTAAGTCTGCTAACCGGTGTGATGAGGTTTTACAGTATTTGAAACCAAGCTCAGAATGTGACGACCAGACTTTTGACTAAGTTCAGATTCATGTCCAACACTTGATCCTAACTAGAGTCTTTCAATGTCCTTTAAACAAACGTTCAAACAAACCAGCCATGTCTTCAGTTTTCTTCTGGATATTTCCTTGAAAGTCGAAGCAGTCAAGTTCTTAGCTCTGCAACAGTCTGAAGGTGAATTGTCCTGGTTTGGTCCTTGTTATCTCAGATGTTTTACTTTCCCAGGACAAGATCCAGAGGCGTCAACAGATAAAAATCTTGGATGTTTCTTCGAGTTTCTGGGACAGTTTCACGTGGTGTTGTCAAGGTAAGGTCCACTTCAGAGATCTTTTGGTTTTTAAGGTCTAGATCTCGATGAGTCATCCTGGAACTGTATTTTACCTCTTTTGAGTCAGAGACAGGCTTGTGTTCTTGTGTTTGAATCCATCTATGAGTCTTTTGCGTTTCTTGCAGCTAGTAACCAGGTAATTGTGAGATTTTCGGACAAAAAGATCACTTCAGATTCTATGAAGTCAAGCCTGCAAAAAGAGCTAGAATCTCTTCAAAGCAAGTCCGTTGATCGATTGTTCTCCAGAGTAAATCCACGAATTTGTGTCTTCAAAACTCAGCCGAGTCCTTGGCTCTTAAGTGTTAAATTTTCTAGACTCAACTCTTTACATTCCAAGTCTTGGGTGAATAGATTACAAAACAGTCCCGTGAAGCCAACTCCTTGCGCAATTAATACGCCGCGATCTTTTTTTTTTTTCTGCTTTGTAGTCATAGCACGAACAGGAGTCTCCGCTGTTCTAGTCCATCCTATCTGTTAAAACTTGAAAGAAAGATCCCTCAGCAAAGCTCCCCCCCCTGCACTCTCAGCACAATCTAAACAAGGCCGGATGTTTGTCATATTGTTAACAGCCCAGCAGTCTGACACTGTTATTCTTGGCCGGCTGATTGGTTCCAGAGAAGACATGTGTTTATCTCCACTGCACTCGCAGCCGCACAGTTTCAACTTCTACATCCTAACCCGGAACCACAAGAGGGTCTTCTTACATGGCCCAAACTTTCCGGAGCTGTAATTCCACCTCGAAAACATAAAAGTACCCCTAAAAATTGCAGTGCTCTGAAGCTGCTGCTCTTGTGTATTGTTTCTATTCCACTAACAATTAATTAATTTTATTTTATTAATTCATCATTTTAAGAGTTGACGATTTAAAAATAAGCTGAGGTTATCAGAATTCTGAACGTGTGGTTTATGAGACATGTTCAACCCCTGGATCTCACTAGCCTGGCCTTATCACCCAATTTGGGCGGACTTTGAAAGGGTCACGATGTCATCAAATATAAATATTTTTACTTCCAACCCCCAGCCCTTTATCATCAGCCCTATCCATACATATATGGCAGTAAATGAGCCTGACATGGGCTAAATTTGACACCTATGGGGTGTCATTCTCGACCTCATGTTTGCAAACATTTACTGTAGAAAGGATGGCAGTGTGGCATTTTGAAAGTCGTCATTTTTTTGACAATCTGTGCAATATTTTAGCCTCCTAGTGTTTTTTTGGATGCTTTTCCTTTGATATCACACATCAAAAAGCCCGAGTTGAGTCAAAATTTCCCGCAGGGGTTAAACAGATAGGTGCTAGCTGTTTAATTGTGGCATTCAATTGGATAATTATTTAGCCATTTTTTGCTGTAAAATGTTAATATTTTGTCTATAATTAACCAGCAATTTTAAAGACTTTTTCAGCCAAATACTGTAGTTCAGAATATTTTGAAAAAAAATATATATATACATGGATTAAATGTCTGCACTCTTTAAAACGTAAAATTACGCTTTTGATTTCGAATGAGTTTTGAGTTTTTCTATGAACGTTTCACGCTCGTAGCATTGTTCTCGATTGTTTGCGGCCGCTTGAATCCAATGGAGAAGACGTAGCGGGACGTCGTCGTTTGATCTGCTAAACATAAGAGAGCACAGTTGCGCTCCCTGGAGCAATAAGCCTTCTTCCCGCTGCTTTCTCCACTCCCGGGAGATGCATCATTTCCTGGGCCACTGCCTTCCTAGCACCCCCCCCCCTCTGCACACCCCACCCATCCTTCTGGGGCCTAGATTAACCCCCAAGATACACCACAGTGTATATAATCCAGGATGGGCAAATGGTGCAGATGTCCGGGCTAATGGAAAGATGACGGGTGGCGGAGGAAAGCGTGGAACCCTGTTTTACTTTAGGGTATTTTTACCCAGCCGTTTTTCATTTCCCGGGCCACGTGCCAACACGATCGGCGTTTGTTGCTCGGTCAGTTAGTTCAGCGGAATGACTTCCCGCTTTATGGAGGACAGACGATTTCACGGGACCTCAAAGGTGGAAGCCTCTCGGGTGATGGGAACAAATGATGCGTGGAAAGCGAGCCCGCGAGCTAATGTAGCGTTATGATGACACGCTAAGTCCTTTAAATATCTTCCCTCGTTTGTCCCGAAGGGCCCCGAAAAAATCATCAGCTTTACAGAATCTGCTTTAAAAATAGTGATCGTTAGTTCAGTAATAGTTCGTTGTGGCATTGTGACAATTCGTAAACCCGTCGTATATCAATGATCCTTATAATAATAATAAATTGAACCCACATACAGTTTGTATGGATAAAACTGATGCAACTGAATAATTAGAGTCTTTGAAGATAAAAAATATTCAGAAATAACTTTAATTACTACGCCTTTGAAAGCATTTACAAAATTAGAAAAAAATGCAATGTGTATAGTTTGCAAAGTGTGTGCACAAGGGTTAATGAGACTGTGATCCCTCAGTCCTGCAGGTGGCAGCATTACGAGGAAGTCTGACAAACGCTCGGCGTTGAATCGTTGGTTTATCTATTTAGGTGAAGCCGTTTTTCTTTGAACGAAAGTTGACTTAAGCTTCACACCTTTGAATGGGAAAAACTCATATAGTGATCTTTGTCATGCCACTTTTGTGGCAAGGTGTTGGGATGTCGAGGGAGGGAGGGGGTGGTCTCTGTAGACCCTGGTAGCTTAATCACTCTTCCTCCGGGGTCCAGATGGCAGGACCGGGGACACATGTTTAATTACCACGCTGTGATGCCGCACCCCGGGCTTCGCAACGAGAGGACGCTCCCTGCCTGCCCGATGGTCTTTGCTTCTCTTTGACGCAGCAGAAAAAAATAGTCAAGCTAATTAGCTTGAGAAGGAAGATAGGGTTGGCGGGGGGGGGGGGGGGGGGGGGCGCAGAGTAGTACATATCAGAGTAACAGATTGTCAGTCTCGATGGGGCCCGCAATTACATTTTCCTCGGCGGAAGTCTCCTGTGGCGCTGATACGTGGAAACGTGTGTGAGTGACGCTGACCCACGCAACATGTGCTCCTATTCCTTAACCCCGAGAACATCCCATAATAGGAAATCTGCTGTTTCTTTAGTATGATAACAAACACCAAGAGTTTATTCCCTATAAGAGAGAAGGAAACTGACATTTTACTGGGCACCGCCACGTGCTGTCGACTGCTGTCAGATTCAGGCGACCTAGAACATTAAATAAAGACACAAGGAAGGAAGACAAGAGACTTTAGATTCTTGTTGCTCACGAGGAGAACGGAGAGTGATGTATTTGCAGTTACAGATCTCCTACCGCTCTGAAAGCATACTGTCGAGTCCCCTCTTTTTATTTATCAGCGGAAACCATAAATATATATATATATATATATATATATATATATATATATATATATATATATATATATATATATATATATATATATATATATATATATATATATATATATATATATATATATATATATATATATATGTATTTCCTTTTAATATACTGTTTTTCCAAAAGCAAGTCAAAGCAGTTTACTTTTGTCATTTTTTACGCAGCTGCTCCCAGTAGGGTTAACGTACGGCAGGCGGATGCCTAGGAGCACAAATAGTCACATGACCGCTGGCGTTCATCTCCTGTTTGTGTTTGCTGCGTCAACATTGGGCATGAACTACAGAAAGATGCTAAATCCCTCATTTTACACGTCTCCTTACAACGCCAAAGTGTACGTGAGTTTGTGTTTGCTCACTGAAGAAAGTTTATTTTGCTGGCAAGCGAGGTTTTTCTTTCTCTCTTTTTTTTTTTTTTTTGCTAATGGATGCTTTTCTGCCACGCCGCATCAGTGCGGGATTTACGACAGTCGGAATTCCCTTCCTCTGCAGATCTGCTCATGCGGAGTAATTGGTCCATTTATCAGAAGCATCAGACAGCGAGTGTCACGTGTCCGCGGACAATGACGGCAAAGGGAAATGGACGATGAACACTCAAACCAGGGGTGGGCAACATAAAGCGCGTGGGCCCCAAATAATAAATTGGTTCAAATTTGTTGGCGATATGGAGAGGGAGTTCCCTGGAAGATGCTTAAACTCTGCAAAATGCTCAACTAGCAGTGACAGGTTCTTTGTTTTCGGGAGACTTACTTAGATTGTGCACAGTATGCATTTTGGTTCATGAAACCATGACTCTGAAAGGCAGCACAAACAGAAGTGACAGAGTGACAGACAGTCCGTCAGTTTTCGCTGCATCCTGTCACGATAAACACGACATGCTGGAGCTATAGTCTGCAGTCACACGATTTCATGTTTTTTTTTCCATGCAGAGTGGGTCAAGTTCAACTCTGACTTGAGCTGCAGACACTGAGAGGAAGTGCGGCAGCGTGAGCGGATAAGGTAAAGACCGGCCCCTTTTTGTCAACGAATGGCCGCGCGGCGCCTGCCTTGAAGCAGCTGACCGCGAATTCACCATGTTGTCCATTTTGTCCTTTTATCGTGTCCCGTGATCTTTAATTGCTAGCACACACGCATTGTCATCTCATATGTCTCTTTGCCCTGAAATCACAAATGAACATGCGCAACATGAATGTTAGAGCATTTTGTTTGAAATGAAGCCCTCAAAAACAGCTGTAGTGAAATTTGGTGGGAACGTCTCAAGAAAATATCTTAAAAAGCCCGTCTGAAAAGCAGGAATGGCAAAATTAATTGATTAATCGAAAAGAAATCGATTTGCCAGCTATTCAATAATTATTTTAGCAATCAAGTAACCAGCTATAGAGCCACTGTTTACTTAATATTAAATAACAAAAATAAATAAATAATATAATAAAATAAAAGGAATTCAAGAAAATTTTCTAAAAAAATATTAAATATGGACATATATTTAACAGAATAAAGAATACCAATATTATAATGAAAAATAAACAGATCACAGAAATGTTGATTAAACAAATAGTAATAATATAAAATATAGTAAGCTGAAAAAAAGATACAGCTAAGGTAAAGTTACAGCAGTAAAATGTCGACAATACTCACATTAATAAAACAAAATTGTTTCTCACTTTAATTATATACTTTAATTAATAAATAAATTCAAATGTAAAGAAGGAAAGCGGGTGTGTTAGCATCATTCTAATGCACACACACGCACACAAAAACTGGAATTTAATTCTTGAATTCTATACTTCTAAAAAAAAAAAACCATAAAAACATCTTTGGCAGTGAATAAAGTAAATTACCGAAGAGTCATTTTTTTTTTTTTTATCTGGTGGGGATATTGTTTTTAGCATCATCTTCACACGTGTCATTTTATACGCTAACAACGTCCTCAATTTGCGTCGACACCCCAGAAACCCGAAAGCGCAAGGCGCTAACGATCCTCTGGCCCGTTTTCTATGTCTCTCCGGAGTCGTGAAACAATGACCTCGATACGAAAGATGACTCGTCAATCAAGCTCGGGAGGTCGACCCCATTTTCATTCGACGGTCGCAAAGGCGTCCTCGCGCAATTGGCAAAAATCGATCATGAATTCGTACGTAACGAAGCATGAATAAACATATAGATATGAAACTGAAATTTACCATGCAGAGAAGTGTGGCATATTCATTACATTTTGATCTGTTATATATGCAAATTTGAAGCAAAAACTGAGTGTTTGTCAAAGAAAGTTCAATTTAACGGTTTGAATTCTTTAAAATAAAACATAAAACATATGTCTTTTGGTTCAAAATTCAAATTAGCCAGGTCCGTGAATTAATTAAGTTGATGTAGTCGTCCACGTAGGGGTGGGCGATATTGGGCGATATGACGATATGAAACCGTCTTTCTATATCTGCGCGTTTCAGCACATTTTGACCGTCAGCTCGTTTTTTTGTCACGGACTGAAGAACAGCCACGCATCTGCTGCCACTAGAAAGTGACGTCATCTATATGACGTTTCATCAACCGTATCACGCAATCCCCCCCCCCCTGCTAAGCGCGGTGGTTTCCCCCAAAACTACAAATAAACAAACGTGAAGCATGGCGGAGGAAGTTGGACGCGAGTTGGCCACCAAGAGGACTTACGCGTCCATCATATGGAGCTGGTTCGGTTTCACTTGGGGCGACACCGATCATGCAAAAAGCAAAGTGTACAAGGAGAAGGCAAGTGACGGCGACGTTTCACCAACTTGTTGAGTCATCTTAAAATGATAACATCATCCCAGACGTTACAAATGAGAGCCTGTGGGATCACGAATGCGAAGAACATTTTATTTAGGGGGGGGGGGGGGGGGGGGGGATTACGTCACGCTCAAATGGTTTGAAGCAAATGGTTTGAAGGCGTAGAAAAAAAATCGTCGTTATCACGTTTTTTTTTTCGAACACGCCTATCTTTCTGCATATGCGCAGATTGAAGGGAAAAAGTGGCACGAATATGCCGTTTTTTTTTTAAAAGACATGACTTCCGGTTCTGCCGTAAATCAGAAACAATCACGGGTTTAATTATCCATAACATCGATATTTTTTTTAATTATTTTTACTGAATACAGTATTTCACAAAAAATGTATGAGGTGCTTTTTGCTTTAACTACCAGAAGCAGTTTTTAAAAAATACGTTTTTGACGTGCTGCTTTTTTTTTTCCTCATCTTGACCTTTGTTATTGTTTTCCTAAGATAGTTTACTGCTTTATCCTTTATATATATTAATAATATTTTCACTATTATATTTATCATACTATCTACCTAATTTGGATTTCATATTTTAAAAAAATGAAATGAATGATATGCAAAAATGAATATTTGCATATTATGCTATGTTAAATTGTGTCCTGTTTTTGAGTAAACCTTAGAAACCAAAGCTGTACAAAAAGTTTGATTCCTCAAGTAATCGACAAAATAATCAACAGAATATTATATATATAATTTGTATATTTAATTATTTCATGATTCTGTGTTGTATCGAGAACCAAACGTGCCAAAGTTAAAAAAAATAACATAATTATTATTTAATTGAACATTTCATTAAACGTTTCATTAGTTAAGTAATTTTTTCATTAAGTAATTACATGTGAAAAAGAAATAAATCAATGTTTCATTGAGTTTTTTAAAATAAATGATTAATTAATTTATTTATTGTGGATTTACATGAATCAATGCTTTAGCAAATGTGTCAGTAATTAATACATTACCAATTATTATATTTAAAAAAAAAAGATATCTCTACCTAAGTCTTTTGAAAGGAAGGATTTTCTAAAAAGGCCGGTGCGAATATATAAGTAATTCATTATTAAGCGACTATTGCTGCATGGAGTGTTTATTGATCCGTTTATAAAATAAGCGGGCCGGCGTTACTTCCAATGCGATGATCGAAGTGAAATGGAGCAGTGGACAAAGCGGTGCCCCCCCCCCCCCCCCCCCCCCCCCCCCCCCCCCCCGGTCCTCAACCCGCCTCCCACCAGCTGCCTAGCAACTGAGGCCATAAATAAAATGGCCGCATGCGTGCGATCATACAGCGGGAGTGGGTGTGTACCGTGCGGCGTACGACGGCGGCGTGACGTGACCACGTTGTTGTTCCGTGCGTGCAGACCGGGCCCATGGCGAGCAATAACACGGCCAGCATCGCGCAAGCCAGGAAGCTGGTGGAGCAGCTCAAGATGGAGGCCAACATCGACAGGATAAAGGTGAGCCCGCGAAGCCGGCGAGTGAGGAATTCTGCCTAGCAACAAGTGACAAGTGAGATGACCAGTTGAAGTGAGATTTTTTCTCACCAACAAAATGGACTCTTATTTGTCTATTTTTTTTTTACATTCATTTCATAAAAAAGATAAATGATTAATATAAAATAATTTGCATTAAAATGTTAATGTATTCATTGATCAAATTTGTACATTTTAGTTTAAGGTTTTGCATTTGCTTTTCTCTAGTTTTACATGTATACCATGTACAGTAGTATATATTTTTTTAATACTACAAAAATACAATTATAACAAATAAATATATTTTCCTGTCTTTTTTGCTTTCCGTTGGCATAAAAAGCAGGATGACAGCAGATGAAATTTTCACCCAAAATACGACTGGGCTGTAACACAGTACTTCCTGTTTCGTTCTACTTTGTTTCTAAATACACCATCCCCAACTAAACGAGTATGCCGCCATCTAGTGGTTCATACTAGAATTAGAGCTAAAGTCTTCCGTTGTTTATCATGGTTGATAGAAACTGGAAAAAACCCTTGATTAGATATTTTTGCAAAGTATTTTTCCCATGGATATTGAATCTACATAAATAAAGCGTATGAAACATGTTTAGTAAAATCTTGCCTAACTTTCTTTCCCATGCCCAGTGATCTCCTTACATTCGTACCGAGGCTTAACAGGCATGTGTCACTTTTTGGGGACAAACTTTGTTTTGTTTTACAAGACACCTCCGGCCATTCTCTACAATGCAAGTTTTCCCTCATGCATCCGCTCGCACCCCACCCCCTCCCCCACATGTATCTCTCCGCACACCTCTCTCACTCACAACCAAAAGCGCAAGAGTGACGAAGAGTTTTTGCCGAAACGCCCTCATATAATGCCATGACTTTGTCGAGCGGTGGTTTAATTTTAAACAAAAGTTTAAATTCATTTTGGGGGCTGAACAAGACCGAGTATTAACAGGCTGTTAGAGCGCTTTCGATTCCACGTGAGGACCGGGCATGGGAGTGTTATTGCAGTACATTGTGTAGGCGCTGCTGTATAGTGAGGGGCTTCAAAAACTTACAAAATATATATGTAAATATGAAATAGTTTCACAATAATTTTAAACCCCACATTTCAATGAAGGATTTTACGTTTTACCTAACATTTAGTTTTTTGTCCCTTTACGATTTTAGGTGTCAAAAGCAGCAGCGGACTTGATGTCCTACTGCGAAGCGCACGCCAAAGAGGACCCGTTGCTCTCTCCGGTTCCCGCCTCCGAAAACCCTTTCCGGGAGAAGAAATTCTTCTGCACCATCTTGTAAAAAAAAAAAAAAATGGCGACGCCACCGACGCCATGCGCTGGAAAAGCTTTGAACGCGGACGTTGTGGCAGGGGGGACGTGGAAAGTATTCGGAATCCCATCCGTGGATGGCGAGTGTCAAAGGGTTTGTGGTGGCTTTTTTTTTTCCAGGGGTGAAGCATGTTGAGGTTCAGTGCTTTGATGCTAACCGAGTGAAGATGGACGACTCTTCAGGCTGTGACGTGTACAAAACTAGTTAACTTTTTGTGTTTTTTTTTTGTTTGTTTGTTTAGAGGCGTGCGCGTGTGTATGAGTGTGTGTGTGTGTGCGTGCGTGCGTGTGCTCGCACTGTAGGACTGCAAACCTCTCTCCCTCCGCTAGGCGCCACCTGGCGGTTGAAACTATGATTTAAGTGGTTCCTCTTACCTGGATATATCTTTCTATAACTATGTGATTTCTTTTATTTTTTATTTTTTTAAACATCCTTAAATTTAGTGACAGCTTTTCAGTGGGATGTTTTTGGAACACTCGATGGTGTGATTTTTTTTTTTTCCTCGACATAACAGTGCTGAGTAATATTATCAGAAACAAACAAACAAAAAAACTAATAATACGTCTAAGGGACGTTCTGTTTAATGACAATGTGAACAAGTTTGTCTTATTTCCCCGTCACGCAAACCTTCTTTCTACTCTTTGTACAAAAACAAAGCGATACGCGAGTAAAACTGTGATGTGCTGTAAACTTTGGTGGTCTCTAAAATTCTTTGGGTCCCCTGGAAATTGCTATGTAAAAAAAACTATTACTAATACAACATTTTTTCTTATATAAAAACAATTGAATAAATCACAATTGTCAAAATACAAACACCAAAATGACCAAGTAGCAATTTATAAAATACACAATTACATATACATCGAAATTGCAACTTTAAAAAGGTATTTACATAAAAATGCTAAAATTAATGCAAAAAAAAATAGTAAACATATAGCACATCTAATGAAAAAGGGTCCATGGGTCTCCTCCAAAACATTTTTTAAATAAAGAATACAATACTGAGCCTAGTAACTGAATTGTACAACTGTCATTATTTGCAAATAAACTATTTATGCAAATAAACATTTATGGTACGTAACAACAAATATTCATGCCGTTTTGCTAGTTAGCTAGCTCTTAGGACGAAAATAATCTTACCGCCCTCTAGTGGCTACTCGCTGAAACTGCAACAACTTGATAGCGCACCAACGCTTTTTTTTTTTTTTTTATAAATGGTATTTACAATTAGCCAACAAAAAAATTTCGGTTTATCAGCGAGGACGTGTGATGACGCCATCATGGTAAGTAACTCGTGAGAGTTTTTTGGGCTTGATTTTTCCTTTTTAAATTAGCGTTAAAAAAGAACACACAGGAATGAAAACCAAAATGTGTGTTTTTCTAAACACTGCTCAAATGTTTTTATTGAGGAAAAGTAAAATGTAAAAGGAAGAAAAGATTACTGTCAGAAGTGGGATTCGAACCCACGCCTCCAGGGGAGACTGCGACCTGAACGCAGCGCCTTAGACCGCTCGGCCATCCTGACATACAGTAACAAGCAGAAAGATTATATAATTAAAGGTCAAACCAGCACTGTACGTACTCATGATGAGCTTGGATTTTTTTGTTAAAAAGAGAAATAATTTTTTAAAGGAAGCTCCTAAAATGGCCCGCCTGTTGGGGCCTTGGATGGGCTGTTCCACAAACGTGCAATTATGTAACAAGCTGCTGACGTCTGAAATTCTGGGTTCCACACGTTGGGGCGTGAGGACGCCATCGATCTCCCTTCTGCTTTTCTCCACTAAGAACCTGTGAGTTCACGTCCTTACGATTGCACGTTTGCGCATGTCAGTTTTGTGGCTTTTACTGTTAGCTATAGCGTTAGCATGTAGCGTATAGCATGTGCTGTTTTCGCGACTCCGCTTGAGTTCTCGCGAGAGTATCCCCAGCCGTTTTGTGTTAACCCGTCCAAGCAAGTGTCTTCGTTATCTTGCTTGAATGAGTTTAAAGTACAAGTCTGGAATTTTCTACAGCGTCCGTTTGGTAAGACCAATATATTCACCGAGCACGTGTTCAAACGAAAACGGATAAAATAGATATCGTTATCGCTTTTTCTTTAGCCCAACACGACAACAACATTTTGGAGTGTCGAAACAAACATTGAAAAATATACTTCCGGTTGCTGTGTTTTGATTCTTTCTTATCCTCAGCCTTTTCGTTTGTGTCCACTGTTGTGTCCATTTTGTCTCAGAAAGACAGAAATACCTGAAGGTGGAAAAATGATACTGCTTATATTAGGGGTGTCAAACTCGTTTTTGCTCTGGGACCACATGGAGGAAAGTTTATTCTCAAGTACAGTATATATTTGTGATACACACCGGCCGGATTCCAATTCCCATAGCAGCGGTCAACTGTAAATATAATGTTGTAAACAATGTATATAAGAAAATGGATAGTGGGTTAAGATAACGTAAAATAACTCCGTTTTTGGTTCCAACCCAGCAACAATTTTCCTCATTTTGCATGAAATGAATGGAAAATTTATACGTTCTTTTTTTCCATCGGTGCATTAATACATATTTAGTATAGGACACATTAGATTAATATAAAAAAACAACATGATAAATTAATTAATTCCAGTGGAAGGAAATGTCCCAAACAAACGATGTGGTCATCGTCCTTTTTTTGTGTTCTCTTCAGAATGGCTTCCGCGCCTCCAAACAATTTCTCCTGGGTGGATGAGGGCAAAGTGGCCGGTCTGGCCCTGCCCCGGATGACGGCGCACTACCAGTACCTCCTGGACCACGGCATCCAACACCTGGTGTGTCTGTGCGAGCGCAAGCCGCCCAATTACGACACGTGTCCCAAATTGCGGCTGCATCACATCAAGATCACTGACTTCACGCCGCCCTCGCCGGCTCAGATTGATCAATTCCTCGCTATTGTGGAGGAGGCCAACGCCAAAGGAGAGGTACGAATCTGCGGAAAGTTCTACGACTCTAATTTAGTCACATTTCTAGTTGAGATAGACCGAGGGCTCATTTATTGCCATTCAAAATCGGACATATTGTCAATTTTGGGCACATTGAAATGTTTTATCATGTATTTCCCCCAATTTTTGAATTATTTCTTTTAATGGCAACTCGTGAAGGGCGCGCAATAGAAATGTATCTGTTGGCACCCCAAAACCACCGATTGGCACAGCTTGGGTTAGCCTGAATTCCCAGAATGCAAAAGTCCTCAAAAGTCATAACAATCCAATTATAATATAATAAATATTACAATTGCAATTACATAAATATATATACAGTGTAGTTACTTTTGCTTTTATTGCATTAAATATACTGTATGTATGTGTGTGTGTATATATTTCATTAATTAAAATGTTTAATTAAATGTTTTATTGATTAAATTTGTTTTTCATTAATTAAATAGGAAATAAATCGATGTTTCATTAAACTGTAGTTTCATGAAACCAATTAGCAATGATTATATTTAAAAAAATATATTTAATTACCCATATTTAATTATTTCATGGTGCATTTATTATTTAATTATAGCACTTTCAGTCCGCCAGAGACTATAAAACACGTACCCCTATTTTGAGAAACGCTGATAAAAACAACAAACAAACAAAAATCAGAATAACTTGTTTTTTGATTTGGTCGCACTGACGCTTGTCCCGCCCCTTTCTAGGGCGTGGCCGTCCACTGCATGCACGGCCACGGAAGAACAGGCACCATGCTGGCCTGCTACCTGGTCAAAACGAGGAACATGTCCGGCATCGACGCCATCAACGAGATCCGCCGACTGCGATCGGGATCCATCGAAACCCACGACCAAGAAAAAGCAGTGGTACAGTTTTATCAACGTGTTAAATAGGTAGAGGGACAAAATAGTGTCCACCATATTTGTGAACGTCATGAAAAAAAAAACCTTAACACTCCTCTTAATCACATGCCTTAAAAAGACTTGTAATTGCTTAGAACTGCCAGAAGAGGACAGCAAAACACTTTTTTATTGCCTCATTACAAATCAACGGCCAAAAGTCTCACAGGATTGGGTCCAAGAGAACTAGAGATTTTTGCAAAATTTGTGATATAAAATCATGCCTAATAGACGGCAAAAATATTAATGAACTTGTGTGCAAAACATAAAAGGACGGAGGTTCAATTACAACAGCTACAACAGATTTTTCATAATACTAAAGTTAAAAAAAACGCATACAGTTCATGCTAGCTTCTGCATATGGTGTATTTTTTTAATTTAATTTTATTTCTTTTTTTTTTTTATTTTATCTTAACTAAAATATATCCATGAGTGATTTGAAAGTAATTCTGCATTTCTCATGCATGGCTGCGGCTGTGTGTTATTTTGGGTTAAAATAAATGCTTCGTGAGAAACAAGTTATGAACACAAAAGAAGACCAAATAACTTATTTCCACTTGAATGGCCATATTCTACATATTTTTTTCCGGTTTGCAACATTTTTTAAAATTTTCGTGAATTTAAAATGATGTGTTGAAAAGTGATCAGTAGGAACGGCAACATTGTAGCATACAAGTAAGCAGTAATTTATGTCTATTAAACTGCCTTTGAAAAATCACTCGAGCACTGCTAGCTAGCAGCTAATTTATGCTAGACTTGTTAAATGTTGTCAACTAGCGTCATAATTGTTTTGTTTTTTTTTTTCCAAATGTGATTCACTTCGGAAGCAAAAGTTTGACAGGAAAACGCATGGCGTTCCAATCTCGTCCCATCTCTAAAAAGTATCGTAGCTAATTCGCGGGGAATGCTACGTTTAAAAAGAAAAAAACTTAGATTGACCTCATTTTATTTCTTCAAATGGTTGCACCAAATATGACAAAAATGAAAGTTATCGGAGGATACGAAGATCAAGTGGAATACCATAGTAAATGTGATGTTTAGGGCACAACCCAAAGTTCGATAGCTGGGGTGTCAAAAATCGTATAAGCTTGCGGGCCACATGGAGGAAAATCTATTCCCAATAAGAATCATGGTTTATATTCATATAAAACATCAAATGTATTATTCTTTTTATATCATGTCCAAAATAGAAGATCACTTTTAATCATAAAACATTAACTTCACTACTAAAATCCTCTTGCGGGCCGAAGTAAACCCGTTTGGGGGCCAAAACCGGCCCGCGGGCCACATGTTTGACACCCGTGCTCTATAGTGACTTAACTTCTTGAGCAAATGTTACGCTTTTTTTACGCACTGGATGCCAAAGAAAAGAGACGCTGACGCTCCTTGAAGGGTAGCTTCTCAGGGGCCGACATCCTTCGCGCTGAGTCTTCTTGACATCTGCGGATCCAAATTGGGATTTATTCTTTTTTTTTTTAAAGTCAAACTTCTCAGGGATTACTTTCATGGTTCACAAAACAACTTTTTCTTTAGGACTCACTCTGGAAGCACCGTGTTGTCTCGTAGCCGTCCACTTGATATGTAATCTGCCCCCCCCCCCCCCCCCCCCCCCAAAAAAAAAAAAAAAAAAATAGGGACAACAATAAAATCATGCAAGCAAGGAAAATCATGTTCTGAATGAGGTTTTCACGAATGGAATACCTGTTTTTTCCTCTTTTGGGCTTTTGGGCTGCTCTTCGTTATCGTTGTTTGCATTCATTGGTGGGTTTTTCATTTTCTAGAAGACACAACAGATTGTATACGCTGTTTTACGCTGTTAGCCTGCTAGCCTGGCCTTATTATCACCCAACTTGGGCTGACTTTGCTAGGGTCATAACATCGTCAATATAAATATATTTTTACTTTCAACCTCTCAAAATGTTCAACGGCATCCATCTTATCCATACATATATTATTTTCTTTTGAGGGGAGGAACCTACGCCCCTTTTATGTCCAAAAATTGTAAACAAATGAAATAATTGCAAAAGTAACTCGGCTGTACTTTTATATATTTATATGTATTAAAATAGGAATATTGTATTAGGACTTTTACATTATGGGAGTCCAGGCTAAGCCAATCATCAAAGTCACTGAAAGGCTTACAAATGTCATAAATTGGCCACTGGCGCCACCCAGTGGTTTTGAGGTGTCAACACAAACTTTTCTACGGCGCCCCGTTTGCGACGGATTCATGCAAAAAATTTTATTTACGGTCAGCGTGGCAAATGGGGGTTTATGTTTCAAACTATGGAAATTCCTTTGATTTTTTTTTTAGGATCAATGGAGCTGAAATTTCCTGCAGATTATTAAAACATGGCAGCATGATATTTCTATGTGATTGCAGCTGGACATACGAGATTTTGTGTACAAAAATAATCATTGTCCAAATTTTGGACCATATAAAACACTTATAATTACAAATTTTGAGATGCATTTTAATAAGATTTATAACATAGATATAGACATACCTGAACTCTACTCTCCTGCTCTTGCATCATCACGCCGTCCTCGTCGTCGTCCTCGTCGTCGTCCTCATCCCGTTGCTGGATCTCTCGCAGCAGCTTCTGAAACTGCCACTCCAGGCTCAGTTTTCCAAGTCGCTCCGCCTCCTTGGCACTGAGCTCCGCCTTGGCCTCAAGCGCCCTCACTTCCCGCTCCAGGACCTCCACGTCGTTCAGCTCCTTGGTTACCCGGAGGTCTTTAGGCTCCGTCTGCTTCCGCCGGCTCGCCGGTTCTTGGAAGGAAACGTGCTTGGTGGGGGAGATGCTCACTTGAGGTTTTGCCGAAGGATGCCGGGAAAGCCGCGACGGCCGAAGTGGTTTCGCGTCGTGGACGGGACTCCTCTGATGGAAGTGTCCGTTTGCGACGCGGGCTTGATTGGACCTCAGGGCCACGAGGCAGGCGCCGTATTGGAAGGTGCTGAGCGGAGGGTTGGCGTGAGAAACCGCCGAGCGGGTCACAGGGATGTCGATGCGAACCGGCTGGATGGAGGGCGTCGGCGTGGGCTGTTGTGAAAAGGGGGTCCTCCAAACGCCCGCGCGGGTGCCCGTCTGCCCTTTGAGCCCATTGCAAGCGTCAGCCAGCACGCTTTGGGTGGAGACGCTCGGGCGAAGGTGCGAGTGGTAGTTTTGCCTTGCTCCTCGGCCCTGCCATGTAATCTGATTTTTGTCCACAAGGGGGCCACCTGTATCCACGCTCAAGTTCTCTTGCGAAAGGGCTTGACGCTAGGCATAGAGAGAGAAATATTTTTCATTGATTTTTTTTTATTTTGCAAATGTCATTCAGATTGTTGGTCTGTAATTCTTTTTTTTCCCCCTTCTTTGACGCCATTAAGTTTTCATCCAGTGCTTTAAGTGGGAAAAACCAGAGTCGACTGTTTAAATTAGGCAGTGGGTAAGAGCAGGTTATTCAAATGAATTGATTAATTTCTCTACAGGTAATAATAAATGCAAGGATAAATAAATCAAATGTGAGTTCAAAATGTCCAAATGCATTTAAATCCACCTCATTTTTTTGTAAGCATGCGAGAAGCAACACTCTCATTGTGATTAATTTGTTTCAAATTGTTCCGTGTTAATATCTGGACTTAAAAAAAAACGTGAAAATACGTCCCTGGCATTGAATGAATTAAAATTCCTCACTGCTTACAATATTATGCAAACTAAAATGAGCAAAAAGTATTTTAGCCAGATTGTTCTATTCAATCCTGCAAATAACGTATGATTCAAATCAACAAAATAGTAATAGTTTTTTAAGATACAATTAGATGGTACAATCAATGTTTTTAACCCTTTAAATACTAAAGTAGCAAAATAGCACCATGCAGCAAAACTTTATCTCATAGGTGTGTGTGTGTGTACGTACATATATAGGTGTGTGCGTGTGTGTGTACCTATATATATATATATATATATATATATATATATATATATATATATATATATATATATATATATATACAGTTTCTGCCCGAATGGTTAATAGCAGTGAAGAGTCACGTTTTTACCATAAAGGTCTTTTTGTTGGGAGCGCTCTGTCCTCCCAAAGGCCTCAAAGACACCTGAAACATTTGCTGCGGCGGGCTGGATGCAGGTGTGTTGTGGTCCTGCGATTTGGGGGTCGGGAGCGTCAAATACTCGCGATGAAATGTCTAGGAACAGACGAAAAGGGAATGAATGTCTGACTGAATGTTTGGGTATGTTATTGAGGGGGGGGGGGGGTCATACATCAGCGCAGAGGTTGGAAACGGACTTGTTTCCTCGCACATCTCGGTTGGCGAGCGCATCTCTATCCTTGAGGGGAAAATCTGCCAGGATACGCAGGGAAAATAAATCAGATACTAAAAATAGCACGCTCCATGTGACACCCATTTTAGTGTGTTTCACACTCATCACAAAGTCAGAATGGACATCACCCACCGGCCATGCTGGGGTTGGAGCGATAAAATTGACGATACTTCTGCATGGTCTGCGCTTTGTTTTTCCCGTCGTGGCCTTGCTGAACCCCCGGCTGCTCCAGTTGAGCGGGATTCTCGACAGCTTGCCGAAGAATTTTCTTACAATCGTCTGTGACTGTAACAATGAGTATATCAATAATAATAATATTTACAGTAAATTTCAGACGATAAGCCTCTACTTTTTTCTCACGCTTTGAACCCTGTGGCCTAATAGTCCAGTGTGGCACATCTGCGTTTTGTTTTGTTTTTTACTCTTAAAAGTGTGGCGTAACTGCGTTTGTTTTAATAACCACAAGGGGGCAATCTCCCATTAGACAAAGATAGCCTGAAAAAGACTATCCAAAAATGATTTTGAGTTTGAACTGAGTTTGTACCTGCCTCAATGGTGGCACTCTCCACTTGTGAAACTCCAATCAGGCATATTCCTGTTGTGTTGGTGCAGTATTCTGTTATGTTAATAATATCTTGCTGCAACTCTTATGTCGAAACATGCAGGCATGATGATGTTGCAGTTTTGTAAAAACGTTTATACATCATATATATACATATATATATATATATATATATATATATATATATATATATATATATATATGTATATATATATATATATATATATATATATATATATATATGTATATATATATATATATATGTATATATGTATATATGTATATAGAGGGTTTTTACCAGTGGTAGTGGACTGGCCCAGAAGAGCACCGAGTCCGTGGAAGCTGGCGCCAAACTTCGCCACTTGCAAGGTCACAACAGGGCCGGTTTTCATCATGATGGCGGCCGCGCTAAACCAAACCAGTCCAGAAATCAAAACGCAGAAAAAAATCCCCGTAATTTGCGAGCGTTTGATGCGAGCCGGGTCACTACCGTTCCTGGCTGAGGCCGAGCAAGCTTTGACCGTCCACGCTGAGCAGCTGATCCCCTGCCACCAACAGACCATTCTGTAAAAACGGAAACATTTCAGAATCGGTACCCCACCTCCTTGGAATGACCCGGGTTTGTCAGAACCAACCATCTCAGCTGGTCCTCCCTTGACAATGGACTTGATGTAAATCCCAAGGTGGTCTTGGCCCGCTCCCTAAGGCGTAATTACACCGAGGATGCTAATCAGATCAGACATTTGGCGCGATAGCAGCTGTGTTTGCGCTGGGACCGTTTGCGAGAACATGATTTTGTCAGCGTTGCCACGGTTACCTTGGCAGCCACAATGCTGACCCCCATGCCGCTGTTCAGAGGTTTCTTCAAGGTGACCATAACAATCTCTGGCTCTTTCTGGTTGTCCTTAAGATATGAAAAGAAACGATTTGTTTTTAATATACGGTACCAATCAAAAGTTTAGGAACACCTTCCAGGTCACTGGTTTTTCATTAACCCTCCACACTCCAGTCGACGATGCCCTGTGTCCTGCATGTTTTCCAAGTATTTCTTAGCAACGCACATGTTTCAAATGATTAGCTCATCAGCGAGCTCTGGAGGAGATTCGTAATGGACATTTGAATCAAATGCGGTGCAAAGAAAGACTCGAAAAACATGCGGGACCCAGGAAATCGCGGACTGGAATTTAACGCTTAAAACGACGGTTACGACGAAGAATTGAGAAAATGTTAGTCAAAATAGAATGTTTTATCATTTGAATTACCTAAATGTTTTACCTTAGGCAGGCTTTGCAAAAATAAATGAAAAACACTGCCTTCATTGAATGACGCATGCAGACAAATACATTTGCTAGGCCACGCCCCTTAACCCTTTCACTCCTGTTGGGCCAATGCACCGCACAGCAAAAATTCGCAGTGGGTATAGGAATTTTAGCAAAAAGATGAAACGGCATTCCAGCAGTTCATTACACACCAATTTACACATTCTAGTGGCGTTAAGTGTTGTGTTGTACTGCAGAAATATATTGATAAAATGTGCTATGTATGTGTGTGTTAACAGATTACAGGTGATCATTTTCACCTTTCTGGCACGTTTGTTGTATATTATTATTACTATTATTATTATTGTAAAATACCAATGGAAGAACAAAAGAGCCTGTAACCTAATTTATGGTAGAGGGAATTTTTTTTAACTAATTTTCCCAGTATCCTAGACTAAACAAGTAATATGCAAGTTTTAATTTTTTCTGCTCAATAGTCACTATCAGATTTTGTTTCGTGTTGTATATACCAAGTATGGAGTTCCCGCTTCAGTGAAGAAGATGGTCCAATCACCTTTTGGGTTCTGCTGGGAGGTTAGATAGCAGAGCCCTACAAAGGAAGCGTGACGTTTGATTTTGTCCAATTGAAATCCTGTCACGTCCATTACCTCTCTGGCAAATGGGCTCCAAAAAGTCCCGAAAGCCGGGAGGGATTCCCCTCACGTTGTCGCAGGAGTATCCCCCATCCGGCAGCAGGAACGGCAGGTGGAGGTCAAGGTTCTCCTCCAGCCGGACGTCTCGGCCTTCCCGGCGAATGAGGTTGTCCGCCGAGGCCTCTGCGGCCGCGACCGCGGCGGCGATCAAATCCTGTCAGCGGGTTAGTAGACCTTACATGTTCCGTTGATAAAGCAGGTCAAAAGGAACAATTCCAACTCTAGGAGGTATTATAACTAAGACGGTCACTTTAGTGGTGAATGTTGGTCGTGTTTTTATTTTGTCTTACCGCTGGGATGCGGGGCTCATTGGGGGCGTAAAAGTATCCACTTAACAAGGTCTGCAGCTGCAGGGAATTCAGTTTAAAACAGGTATTCTGGATCTCTTTCGCATCTTGCTTGGTGTATTTATTCATGGTCAGGAGCGTGGTTGCCTGTGTTTAAAAAAAAAAGTATTAGAAATAATACAGTGAGTTTGCTGAAGTTCTTTCAAATCTTGAAATCTTGAAAATCTTTCAAGGGGTTTACTGTCAAAAAAAGCCATGCTATTCCAAAAGCAGAATTTGAGATTCATCTCCTGTTTGCTATGGAACAAAACCCAACCTGGATGACGTGTCCCAGGTGACAGTCAGCAGCCAGTTCCAGGCCCTGCCTCTCGGCCCAGGCTTCTATGCCGGTCAACCTCTGGCGGAGGGCCGCACCCCAATAATGGGAGCGCAGACCTGGTGTGCTGGAGTCTGGGTCCATGAGGTGGTTGAAGAGCCAGGTGCTGATAAAGTGGAAGAGTTGTGAGAAGATCTGAATGGCCAGAGCCGGGTTGACCTGGTAGCGGCGCAACAGCGACATGGTGTTCATCAAGGTGTTCAGCACCTTCTCTGCAATGGTAGCGACACAGAAATCAAATAGTGAGATGGCAGATCAGAGATCAGTTTGCCACGTAGATCAGGATCAGTCTTGGACCATTCCGCTCTCCAAAATTGCTTCAGTTCAGTCAGATTCTAAGGATTTCTGGCTTGAATCATCATGACAGTATCTCAATGGGGTTCAGGTCAGGACTGTAAAGTCTATTTTCTTCTTCTAAAACCATTCTGAAGTTGATTTACTTCTGTGTCATTGTCCCGTTGAAGCATCCATCCTCTTTTAGCTTCAGCTGTCCGAGAGATGGCCTTAGATTTTGCTGCAAAACATCTTGATAAACTTTCAGGTTCTTCTTCTTCTTCTCACGGTTCTTCTTGACTTAACCAGTATCCAACATGTATTCCATCCAAGAACACATTTTAATTTTGCCGGTGTTTTACATATAGCATAATACTGTTTAATATTGCTGCAATGACACTTAGTTAAAATTAACTAGTAATGTGGAAGCGTCAGATATTTGTGTTTGGTGACGTCTCTCAGAAGGATGCTCTTACCTATCCCAGCAGGAAGTGGACCATGTTGCTCTGGATCAATGAAAAAGGTTGGCAAATTCTTGCTAAGCTCAATCTGCACACACTGAATCAGGTTCCTAGGGTGATATAAACACATGGAATAAAAAACGGATTAGTTTTTCATTAATATCGGAAGTCGAGAGCATTTACCTGTAAGCTTTGTGCACAAGATGGGACAGATCCAGTTGACTTTGCTGCGTGAGCCTGCTGAGGTCCTTGTCGTGTTTGAAGAAGTTTAGCAGCTCTGAAGTATTAGCCATCCAAAAGGCAAGTGCTCCGGCGATATCTTGCTGTCTCTGAAAGAATAACGGGACTTTGTTAGTGTCCGTCACTTCTAACCGGAACTGGATCATTTTGTAGTGAAGACCACACCAACTGAGACCAAGACATTATTGAGACTAGAGAGTATCAAGATGGAAAAGACTTTTGGGGGTTGAGACTGAGACCAGAAGAGAAAAACTCACAAAAAACCCCCACAAAATTACCAGTATCGTTCATTGCTATACAATAAAACTCAAATCCAAGTAGAAGACACCAAGAGGTCAGTGTTTCTCACTGATTACTGTAGTGGCCTGGTCTCGACTGGTCTTGATCAAAGATCCAGTCAACCCTGTTCCAGACCGAGACAAGCCCCAGTAAAATAGGCTTTCGATTCAGTGACGAGATCCCGGACCCTTAAAATGTAGTCTCGAAACCCTGACCCATCCTGAGAACTACAAAACTCGAGATCAAGTCATGTGCAACCACTCTCGAGTCTTTACAATTCTCAAGTCATTTTGTCCGGGTCAAGTCCCAGATCATCAAAACATTGGCTCAAGTTCCAAGGACTCCAGTTCCCCATCCCTGCGTCAAACACTGAGTGGATTTAAGAGTGATAATAGTACATTATGTTCCTGGACTTGCCTGGATGACCTTGCTTATCACAGCCACCATTTTGTCTGTGATGAAGCTCACGCCGCCAATAGACGCGTCCGGACGGCGCAGCGCAAAGCGGCCTGCGGCGTAGAGGGCATACGCTGGCGAGAGCTTGAAGTGAATTGTGGAGCTGTTGGCGTAATTTATGACCGCCGTCAAGAAGGCCTCCTCCACTGAAACGTCACGTGTGGAAATTAGAGGACACCGGGACACGCAGAAAATCACATTGCACTGGATTTAAAAAGACCTGCATAAGACTGAAACAAACTTTTCTTTCAAAGTTTTTTCGCTTGCTAAGGTAGCAACACCAGTCAGGTTCTGTACCTAAAACATCACTTTTTACTTGTGAAAAATATGACATCTCTGGCTCAATATGTTAGTTGTAAAATTCCCAAACTTTGTTACACAGCTTTGCGATTAGCTAAACCCGCAGTCCACTTTGCGATTAGCTAAACCGGCAGTCCAAAGTCATGCTAACGAGCTAGCACAGACGCAGGCTTTTGTTACGATAAAAAAATTCACATTGGTTTGCAAATATGTGACCTGGCTAACGAAAAAGTGCAAAATTAGCTAGCAACCTGAAAAAAAGTTCAGATTTGACGGAATTTTTTTTCACGCTATTAGCTAGCAGTTTTTAGGTTGACACAAGACATGACACATTGGCCACAGATCATTCTGTGAGGCCACCACGTCAAACAATTCTCTTAAATTAGGTTCTATGTTACTTTTACAAATCTGTATTGTTGATAATCCAGTTTAATTAATTCTACTCACAGTGATCGCAGAGTTGAATTCCAAGTGGTAAACCGAGCTGATGGAAGAAGTCAGGTGCGGAACCGTCTGTGTGGGTTGATAGTCATGTAATCAATGAAAAAAATTATAAGCGGAAGCCACCGTCCTTATCGTATGGAAACGGATGACTTACTTGTGTCCGCTTGACACTCTTGTTGTCCTTTCATTCCTGTGCACAATTCCGGTGATTCCGTTTTGCCGTTCGATAGGTTTTCGCTTTCCCTAGATATTTTTTTTAACAAGTAAGGGTCTTCTTATAACTGTTATGATGAATGTTTTTTTTTATTTTACCTGTTGTTGTCCTCTGCAGCCCTGTCAGACACTTTGTTTTTGTTCTTTTTGTCTTTTCTGGACAGTGTCCTTTTGAAGGTTTGTATCACGCCCCCTTTTTCTTTGCTGTGGCAGGTCTCCTTTATTAGTCACAAAGATTTTGTTGTTTTGAGAAAATATTCAAGCGTCTTTTTGAGGTTGCGGTCAATGGACGATACCTCGGGTGTCTCCTTGCTTTGCTTGAGTACGAACCGTCCTTCCCGGTTGTCCGAGGTCCAGTTTAACTGAACCACCAAAGGTCTCTCATCCGGGTCCAGTTTACGCTCTTGTTTTGCAAACGAAGCAAAAGTTCAAAGCAGGACCACTTTTGGACCGTCACGTTAGTATCTCACCTTTTTTGCCGTGGATCTCGTACAAGGAATAGCCAGTGCTCAGCATTTTCATATCGGGTGGGAATTTCTCAGCTAGACTTTCAACCACCTCGCCGGTGGAAGCGTCGCTGCAAAAACGCAGGCACTTGGTAGCGACGTTTCCCCCGGCATGATCTTCTAAGTAGAAGCGCATCACACCCTGAAACACCAGATTCTGACAACAGCGTGTAAATAACACACCTGTTTCCCACAATCGTAGATTTTTGCTAGCCGGGTGTCCGATCTAGAACGCGTTAACGCAGTCCTCGCTAGCTGCAAATTACTTACTGCGTCCGGTTCGCTTATTTCAAACAAGTCCAGTCTGTTGTTGTTCCACTGTCTGATGACGCGGGCTAACTTTTCCCGTTCTTCCTCAGCCGGCATTTTACTCGACCGAACGTTGCCTCGAGATGATTTCCAGAATGGAGAGACAGACTCTCGCGACTGTCCTCGTCCTTCTTCGCTTGTGCTTTAAACTCGCTGTGCCCCCTCAGCGAGGTCTTAACATAATTACCTACTTCATCCCCTTTTCACAGCCCCTCCAAACCCCTTCGCCCCAATTTCACGGGTCAGTGAAGCTTCGTTATGTGTGGGGAACATTTTCCTAATCGTCATGATGATATTTTTGTCCTTATACTCCAGCGTCGGTAAATTGCACCAACTCATCATGACTGCAGTTTGATCTTATAGTACGTTGATCGAGTTTAGATATTCGTTTTCATCTTGTGCCTCTCCGATTGTTGCGCATGTTTTCTGAGTCGTTATCATGTTTTTTTTTTTCTTTAATGGCTCGGAGGAAACCCACTTCTCACGCATACCAGTGATCTTCAGCACCGTCAATGCGTAAAGGTCGTCCCATTCAGTTGACGCCACGTATGTGGGGCAGCTTTTGTTGGCCTTTTCTGGGGAAACGTTCAGTAGGACAAAAGCTTGAACAAAAACATGCATCTATTAGATAAACAGTACAAAGTACAAATAGACATGGTCTACAATTGCTGGTATTGTTGTCTGGAGTTTAGGGGGAAAAAAAAGGCAAAGAAAACCAATACTAAAGAGGTTTGGGCTAATCTCACCATTCATTTTATTGTTATTTCGAAAATAGACATGATTCCAAAAATAGGTAACAAGGTTAAAGTAACAGATACCGTATTTCCTCATGTATCGCACGCAGTCAGGCATAAGTCGCTGTCTAAATGTCAAGGTCGAATCCGGAAATCGCACCAACAGTTTGGCGATAATGTTAATGAATCCCTTCTTCATAATTTTTTCATATTTTATGGTATTATAGCCTTAAGTTACAAATTATTTGTTATTAAATCAGTATTTGCAACAAAGTACAAGTAACAAGGCATTTGCACAGTTTTCCATTTTGCTCTGACTTTCATAATCTTTTAGGTTACCATGTATAGTACGCACCCATCTTTTGAGTCTTTATTTTGGGGTTTAAAAGTGTGTTTTATAAATGGGGAATTAATGGTGGATGATGATGTCATCACATCAATATCATGTTTACCCCTTAAAATGTTCTGAGAACACAAGAGGCCAAATGGGTATCAATGGTCCCTCACAATCCTGATATCATGGGAAAACCTTGAAATATCAAAATTTGACGCAGTGGATACATTAGATGCCAAAATGGCTTCACCATTAGAGCTCGATTGGGTTATTTCGCTGGGAGTTTCGAACCATGTACCAAGAATTTTACCATATGTTCATGCGGCCTGTTTGTTAGGTCCCCAAGGTAGTCAATTCATTTCTCAGACTAAATTCCAAGTGGGCCCAAAAAACGGAATGATGTAGAAATCTTGTTGAGATGTTCTTCTGTCATCATGTCACTGTGTCGTTTGCTTCCTTGGATTGGTTTGGTTTTCTACAGGAAACCGCAAAAATGTAGGAAAGGAATTTAGAGGTGGTTCAAGCGGATTAATGAAAATGATAATGTGCCATAGGACATCCAGGCTACCCGTAAATGCAAAAAAAGAAGAATTCAAGAACTGTACCTTCTTTGATTCTCTATGTCCTCAATGGTCTCGGGTAGTGCAACTCCCTTCATCTCCGGCAACAATGTCACCATACCGCAGCCAACCACTGACATGCCCCCTTCAACAACGAAAACGTGCAGAATTTTCATTTCTACGAAATGAATTCATGTTCACCTGACATGAACCTGGTCTCAACTTCATATGACGTTTTTGAAAGTACCGTAGACACAAAATGGAAGCTCTGGCCAGAAGGTTGCCAGCCTGTAGAGCAACAACGGGGCAACGATGACTCCGGCGTCACAGGCTGACGAACATACGCACACGCCCAGATTTCTATCCAAACCAACATGGAAGAACAGTAAATTGTGATTAGAAATGTTTGGATATTTCTTACAAGTGAAATTTCAGATTGATGTAGCGATTAGCTGTACACTAAGGCTGAAAATGTTTTATCTTGATTTCTACAGCACGCACTTTGTCTCATCTTGATGACAAACATCCAAGATAATCAGTTTCACACCTCAGAGTGGTGGGATACAGCTCCGTGTTTGCAAAGTTGAGCGTCTCCAATGTAACCGCGATGGCGAGTCTCCCAGTGAACGCCACGGCTTTTTTCAACCAGTAAAGCTCTGAAGAGATGGTAGTGTAACAAAAGTGTGAAGTACATCACATGAGCACGGCTTTGGTCACCTCAAACCTACCTGAGGAGATGAAAGGCACCACAAGGCAGGCAAGGCCTCCGATTAAATTGGTCGTAGCCAACAGGGAACGTCGTCCGATTCTGTCAACCAGAAGGTAAAAAATGAGTCCCGTCGGGATCTCCACCACAGAAGAGATGAAGAAATCCAAGAAGTGGTTGTCATTGGTGATCCCCAGGCGCAAAACCAAACCGTAGAACACGATACTGCTTGAGAACCTGCAGAAGGGGAATAAAGTTAAAACGCTTGGAACGAATTCAGTCCAAACTTAAGAATCATCAAAGTGACTTACCAGGCATAAATTAAAATGAGGGTGTTCCTCCTGATGAAGGGTGTCCTAAACAAGTCCAAAAAAGATACGGGACGTTGCTCTTTCTTCTTCTCCAGAAGAACAATCTGTATGAATGAAATTTGTACCTACGTTTAGATCATAGCTCTTACCTTTCATTCACCCAAAGTCCAACATCCTTTGTTTTATTTGTCAACCAAGTACCTCTTCAAAATTCTGTGGCAAAGTTCTCCTGTTGCACTTGGCGACATCGGACATGATCTTCATGGCCTCAGAGTTTCTCTTTTGCGAGAAAAGCCAGCGTGGAGATTCAGGAACCATCCTGAACAAACACGTCTTTATTGGCGACCCTGAATTTGAACATGGCCGTAGTACAGCGGTCAATACTGTTACCAGTAGTATGGGAGAAAGAGGAAACAGGGTAGCGTGATGATAAGTTGGAGGGTCTTCCACGAGGGAACAAGGTAAGCCAAGCCAGGCAGGATCACCATGCCGATGGAGAAGAATGTCCGACACACCATGGACACAAATTTCCTGCTGTTTGAGCTGAAGAACTCAAACACTGTTTGAATCAGATTGTTCGATGGACATTTGGTGAAATCCAACAAAGTTTAGACCTTAAGTGGGGGTGCACACACCTAAATTTGGACCAAATGTGTATCCCCCCCCCCCTTCCCTTATGATCAGAGACCAGATGTTGATGAAAGACTGTCCTTTGCAATTGTGACCAGAAAAACACATGTCAGAAAAAAAAATGTGACCAGACAATTAAAGATACTCAAATAATTGCTTGCGTGAAATAAGTCCATGGCACCAAAAAACTTGGTGACCTCAACCTCTCATCCGGCGTAGGTTTGGACCCCTAATAGACTCTTATGACCAAAAACATCACAATATGACAGAACTAACTTCTAAGAGGCAGCTTCTTGACTCAACTCTGCAAGCAACCAATCATATTGTGCCCTGTCTAGATAGATGCCCTCTTAAAAAAGAAAGGACAACCACTGTAAACTGTCAAACCAATTATCTGGACAACTTGGCAGTCGTCTTGTGTAGGGTCCTAGCATCGTTTCAGATATCAAGTCGTTTTGTGTGTACCCTCTTAAGGGGTGAAATATTTGATATGTATATTTTACTAGACATAACACATACTTACATAGTACATAGCAGGATGTACAGGCTCCTTTTTCAAAAAATCCTTGCAGGAAGCGAAATACCAGAAGCAGCGGGTACCATGGTGACAGCATGACACCTAGGCCCGTGATCCCGAGGCAAAACATGAAGGCAATGAAACATGGCTTCCTGCCAAACCTGCAACCAAGGATGGTTTTTGACCTTTCGTTTGCTTAGATTTAGTCTACAAAAACACACATCGGGAGGCAAACCTGTCCGACATGTAGCCAGTGATAAAAGCGCCGACGAATAGCCCGCATGCCATCATGACTTGATTGAGATCAGTGAGCCAGGATTTTTCGCACACCAATGAGAACTACGAGGCAGAAGATTTCGTTTATGGACGAGATTCCTGACCGCCACCCCGGAAACTGTCGGGTCACCAGGACCCGCAGTGTTAAAAAGCAAGGGGTCGCAGCAAAAATGTGTGCAATAATTAGAACAAAATGTCTAAGGTTCAAACAGCATTTCCAAAATGTGAGCAACAAACAACAACAGGTATTAACAAATTCCACTGTAAAATTTATTAAAATAATCATCATCTTCACATCACAACCACTGATAAAACCTACAGTAGTCCATTTGGATAGAAGTCGTGTAGCGTCAACATTTGTCTGTTTTTGTTCCTCTTCTCGATCTTCTGAAACGTTTTGTTTTCGCTCATTGTTACCTGATTGTCTATGACTTGATTTTTCTATTATACTAAAAAATTGCTGAGTTGATGTTGTTTCCGGCTTAGAGATAGCGCTTTTTCAGTTTTTTAATTAATTTATTTATTTTTATTACAAACAAGATCCAACAGACGAAATCTCACTATAACGAGACCTCTGGTAAAAACAAGACAACGTGACCAAAACAAACATGGCGTACAAAGTTGTCCAAAATGTTCCTTAAGTGATCAGGTTTTGCTGAATAAAAAAGTAAATGGACAATGATTCATATTTTTATGGGTTTGACACGCGTGGATTTGAAAATTATGCGGCTAGGACGCAGGGACGCAGTCAAACAAGAGCACTGGAGTTTCTGAGCTTGATAGAAAATCTGTTTGATTGTAAGTCCATTTACCATAATCATCTAAAAATATTAACAGTCGTGAATAAAAGCAAGCTGAGATGAACGTCTCCTAAGATGTATACGAATTTTGACAAGTACCTCAGAAACAATGGTGGTGTAGTTTTTTTCAAAGTCCCAGCCCTCATCACAAGGTATCACAGGGGTCTTGTTGGAGGCCACTAGTTGCTCCAATTCACCGCAAGTGCTGTGGCTCAGGTTCAAATGGAACCTGGAGCAACGTGCGAAGGACGCTCCCGAACGAGGGATGGTGACTTCCCTCACCTCCGCCCGCGTCCAGCCGCACGCCCCTCGGAGCCGCTCGGCCTCCGGGACGGCGCACCAGTGATCAGGGGTCTTGCCCAGGAAAACCACCCCCACCAGGACAAAAGAGAAGGGGATGAGCGGCAGGGAGCAGAGCAAGACCAGTCTCTTCTGGAAAAGCCCATAGTCTCCAATTTGCAGGATGAGGTCGCCGAAGTCTGCCATCAACGGCGAGGTGTGTGTGTTTTGCTCGTTTTATGAGGAGCAATCTGGTGCGGCTCAAAGTCCCGCTATCAGTCCTCAGTTGACTTGCCGTCTCTTCCTGGAAAGGAAGTGACTTTCAAAACAACCTTATTGTGGTTTTGACTATTTGCTGATTCGTGGGAAGAGTCCAAGTTCTTTTCCAAAAACCACTTCCTCATTGATTTCCTTTTGTTATTCAGCTGACCGTTTGAGTTGCAACAGAGGGGTTAGCACGTCTGCCTGACATTGCAGAGGTTGTGGCTTTGATTCTGACTTTGGCCTTCCTGGATGGAGTTTGCATGTTCTCCCCATGCCCGCGTGGGTTCTCTCCAGGTATTCTGGTTTCCTCCCACATTTGCAAAAACATGCCTGGCAGGTGTATTGGACTTATTAAATTATCCTTAGGAGTGATTGGGTGCTTGAATGGTTGTTCGTCTCTGTGTGCGCCACGATTGGCTGGAAACCAGTTCAGGTTGTACCTGCTTAATGCCTGAAGTTAGCTGGGATCAAAGTTTGATTTTGTCATGTTGTGGGACTAAATCCAGATTTTTTGTGAACATTTATTGTGAACAGAATAAGGTTAAATAATAAAATAAATTCTATTTTCATATTTGTACTTTTTTGGGCACATTTTGATATACAGGGGTAGGGTTTCATTTTATATACCGGTGTATATATATATTTATTTATATAAACCATGAGCATATATCATGAGATGATGTCGATTAGTGTTTAGAGTAATGATTGAAATGTGCGTTTGTTTTTTTGCCCCCTTACCTCAGATAAAGGCGGCAAAGACCTTTGTCACACC